>NC_142173.1:25056089-25128380 GCF_029865625.1 Vigna umbellata
TACGAAAACAAACGTCGCACAAAAATTTGTGTTGCAGCGGTATCTCAACTTGAAATTTTATTTTTTCAATTGTATACGGTTAAGAACGGTGGGACACGAAGACGTATAAAACACAGTGATACGTTATTCTAGAAAGGTACTAGTGCTTAGGACTCATTACAATCAGTTTGCCACGCACCTGACAATTGATTCTGTTGCCGAAATATGTTTGGTCCCCATCTCATTCACAGCATCATGTGTCCTCTTTGTATGCTCAAAAGCCGACTTAGCAGTCTTAAAACTAGGGATTTAAAAAAGAGTGTTAGATTGTGAGTGAGAGTATCCGGATAAAGAAAATTTGGGGAAAGAACACTTACCTCTGCTGCATGAGCACCTCCATACGGCAATGCCTAGCAGCAGAAAAATCCGAAGTGTCTTTTGCATCCTTTTCTGCTTGCACGCAAAAGGCCTGCCATTTCCTTTTAGCATTGGTAACAATATCTCCCATTGAAGACAAATGTCCATCCAAGAAGGACTTGTTCTTCATTCCGCTTTCCCTAAGATCAACAAGCTTTGAGTCTACCTGCAAGCCGAACATCATTTGATTTCTATATGAACGACAAACTAAACTGACAGGAACATAAAATTTTCCGACCCTTCCCCCACAACCACCACTCAAAATAAAATGAACAATCCAAAACTGACCAGATCCATTTGTCGCCGAATGTGATCAGAAACTAAAGTAGTCATATTAGCAATAAGTTTCTCTGTATCTGATTTTGATTGTTCCTGCACAGAATAGAATAAGCTTTCCACATCAGATGTCAACAACCAGAACCATCTTTCAAATAATACTTGTTGGTGCAAAGTTAGAACCTCGTAAGCTTTTTTAAACTCATCAATGCTCTTCATTTGCACTTGGTCAGCCTGTGAAGCGTAGTCTTCAAGCTTTTTTGATTCTTCAAAAAGCTTATCCACAAATTCTTGAGAGCGCTCGGAGATATCCTTTATTTGTTCAATGCTGAGATTGAATTTCTTTGATTTACAATACACAATAATATAACAGTCAGAAGAAGATAAAAAACCATCAGTCTGAACAGAAAAAAGAAATAATAACAGTTTTGTACAGGACAGAAAAGAGAAAAGCATAACACGTGACGATTTAGTTTAGAACTAACAGAAGGAAAACTTGAAGCACGTACATTTCGTAACTCGCTCGCAAAAACTGCCAATTCACCCTGCTGAGTTGAAAGGGAACCCTGAAGATCATCAAATATTGAACCAGCTTCGGTAGCCTCGGATGCAAGAAACTAATTTATCACGAATTATAGATTTATATTAGTACTAGCAATGAAAAGCTTAGAAAAAAGAGCACACCACTAGCTAAAAGTTGAAACAAGTAAAACATACTTTTTCTATTGAATCGCCATTGGAGGATATAACAGAAGTAAGTTCCTCAAAGGCAGCATCAGAGTTCGCTTTATGCAAGCGCACGACATTTTGTACTGCCTCGATATGAGATATATACAAGGACCTCAGAGATGTCACTTTCTTTTTAAAATCAACAACGGCCTACAATAAACAAAGAGGAATTAGAGGATTTAGAGATAAAATATAACAAGACACACAAAAATACGGGGAAAGCAAGGATTTCAATGAAGTGGATAAGACCATGAAAGAAAGACAAACAACAATATTGGATTCTTTATGTACCCACCTTATCATGAACGTCCAAAAACGAATGACAGAGCTTCTTCACACCTTCCAGATGTTCATTCTGTTCAGACAATGACGTTGCAACAGTGCTGCACAGAGAACCAACTTGCTGAGCGAGCTCCGCCTGGTAATTGTTCACTACAGTTCTGTTATTTGAGTTCAACTTATCTTCTCTGCCTATAAATTAACAAACAGGTAAACAAGTTAATAGATACAACTTCAATTCTTAGTCAACAAAAACAGAGCAAAGAATAAGTCATACCAATTTTCAAAAATAACGAAGCATTATCCTGAAGAGATTTCTCCAAATCAGCACGTAAAACACATGCTTGATGATGCAGTGCATTTTCTGTCACACATAATTAACATAATCTAAGAGGACTATTAAACAAGAAACAGGGATAGAACATGATCATGTGTTTGGCATACCTGCTTTTCTCTGCTCAGAAATGATGAAGTCTTTCTCTTTCAAAGTGTACTGACATTTTTTTAATTCTTCCTCTCTGTTGGCAAGCAATTTGCTAGTCTTGTTCAAGTTTTTCTGTGTGGTTTATCACAATTTCCCTATAAGCAAGGATGTATATCTCATAAAAATAATGAGCACAAATTTTGTTAACTCACCTCGGTACTATCGAGTTTGTTGCTCAAATCGGAACACTGTTGAATTTGGTCGACTAATTTGTTTTGCAAATCCTCAAGTTGCTGGTTGAAACATAGAAAACAAGTCAGATATAACAGGAAAGAACAAGCAGGCACGCCCTATCTTCTAAGCATAATAGGTTGTTTAATAAAACAAACCTTTTGTTGCGTTTCTATTGTGAGCCCCATCTGTTCAATTTGATCTGACATAGCCTGAACAAAAGAAAAGGATGCACCAATGAAAGGCCTCAAAAGTGATTTTAACAACTATATCATAAAAATGAACATCAAACCAATATATATCTACCCATGAACAATATTAAAATCCATGCAAGAAAAAACGTCCAGGGATCTAAAATAAAATTATCTTCACGATCTGGGCACTGAAAGTTACATGGAACAATAGTACTGCTCTAAATGAAATTTTCATATTAATAAAAGATAACAGACTAATAGAAAGAAGAGAAAAATAACCTTCTTTTCACTCTCCTCCTGATAGAATCTTTCCTTTGGAATATAGACACCATTTTTCTCACGCGTAGCATAAACCTCTGATGAAAGTCACCAATTAAATGATTAATATCTTAAATAAGACAATATACCAAGAAACCTGAAGAACCCAAGAGATACTTCAGCAAGGACTAATGAGCCACACATTTCACCTGCTTTAAGACGTTCAATTTCACCATAAAGGTCTTTGATAAGTGTTGATTTCATCATTTTTTGGTTAACCTAAAATATCAGAAAAGAAAAACTAGGTTAAGGGAACAAAACGAAAAGCATCTCATATCCTGCATACCTTGTCCAAATAAAAACAGCTAAACTAGAGCTAAATAGATCAACACAAATCTATTCTTAAAACGAAAATGTCCCTAACAGCACTCGTTCAGTCCTTAAACAAAATGAACAAATCATGCTCATAATTTTGTCTTATATCCTACCTAATCCTAATACAAAAGAACATTCAAATCAGTCACTCTGTTTAAGACAGTTTTATCGTATACTAAGACAATAAATCTAAAACACAATGCAGTCAAATACTTTAAATATCTTTGTAGAAGCACTATGCTTGTAACATATTTACGTGAAATGTTTCAAAGACATTATCACTACTAAAGATGCATGGTATCATGGAGATTTTTAAACACCATGCCAATCACTAACAAACCTCAGGCTTATTTTTTATGTGTTTTGCCCTGTGTGCATAATCCAGCGTGCTCAAAGTTTCCTCTAAGCAATGAACTGCAGGAGACACTGTTGCAATGATGCATGTCTTGGTTCTTCCCCCGAGTGAATCACGCAGTAAGCGAGTTAACTTACTATCCCTATATGCCAACATTTCCATGTGAGCACACCCAGAAAAGGATAATGCTAGAGACTCAATAGAATGAAGCAGTGTCAAAGGCACAAAAAAAGAAAAAAACCTGTAAGGGATGTGACCAAGGTGCTCCACTAATGCATTGATTACTCGTCCTAAAGTAAGCAAACTTTTGTTAATTTCCCCAGCTTCCCTTGCACGGCCCTAACAATTATCAAACACAAATATAAACTTAATAGTTCAAAATTAATATGTATTAGGAGAAAGCCAGAGCGTACGCTGAACAAAGGGTATGTTCATGATAAATACCTCCCTGGCACCAGAACGAGATATATTCTCTGACCCAGCCAGATCAACCAAATTAAGTTTACCACATTTAATTAGTTCTTCTCCTTCCGGGGTTGCTTCCTTGATATGGATTGTAATTGAAAACAACGAATGTGACCGACTGTAGACAAAGAAAGTATTGGTGAGAGATATGAAAACATGATTCCACCACCTGTCAATTAAGGAAATAGAAAATAACAGTCACCTTGACTGCTTGTTCAACAAAGTTTCAGCAGTCCGTCGTTTAGCAGACCCTCTCTCCAGAAGCGTAAAAATCTCACTAGCACTTGTCACAATCTCTTCCTCCAATCCCCTTACAAGAACTCCACCTTTACCATCCTCCATGAGAGGCAGCTGTTTTTTCTGCTTCTCCTCCAAAGAAACCTTAGAAATCTCCTCCGGGGCAAGCAAATCAGTGATCTCTTCATTATACAGTTCCAAAAAGGTGACCTTCACACTATACTCCGCATTCTGGCCCTCAAGTGTGTCAAAAATCTGCTTGACAGCCCTGGGAATGACTCCAGCTTCCGGAGGTAACTCTCCATTGGGACCACTCTGTTTTAGAATAGTAAAATCAAATTACTAACATTGCTCGTTAACATGCGTCACATAAAATCAGCACACCTCATAAAATCAGAGCATACCTTGGCCCTTTTGCACTCCCCTTCCATAGTGTAGGTTTTCCCTGTACCAGTTTGACCATACGCAAAAATAGTACAATTAAACCCCTCAAGAACTTCATTAACTATCGGAGTAACAGCTTGTTCATAAAGATCCTTTTGCCTAGCAGAAGGACCAAAAACCTACACAAAGCAAAAGTGAACATATTTCAGATTTGCAATCCCCCTAAAACCTACTTCTCTTCTCACTATTTACTTTTCAAAGTGAGATTATCAAACAACAGAAAAGTGTGAGCAATACCTTATCGAAGGTGAAAACCCTATCGATGTGCTTGCCGGCGATACTCTGAGAGACGGCGACTTCTCGACTGTAATCATTGCAAGTCACAACTTGCGGTGCGTTGCTCCGTAACTCTTCGTCGCTGAACGGCCTGCGATAAATCAAATTGCGGGGTTAGAGTTGCAGAACGCAAAAAAAAAAAACGAAGAAACAAGGAAAATGGAAACGTAAACGGCATACCTGCAACGGAGGAGGACCTGGACGTTGACGCCCTTTTCTTTCTCGTGGCGCATAGACATTTTCAGTCACAGATCCGCTTCTGAAAGTTCCTTCCTGTCTTTCTCTGTGTGTGTGTGTGTGAAAGGTGTGAGAGCGGGGATGAAGGGTGGTGAGTTTGAGATTTGAATTTTTGAAATCCGCTCTTCTCATTTCCCCTTCCATATATATCTACGGCTCAGAGTTGGGGGGTCGTGATCTAACGGTGTTCCCATCTGTCTAAGTTTTACTGTTTTGCCCCTGTCTTTCCCGTTTCTATATTATCGTTGGCATGTTTGATTATTCGACTCAATTGGACTACCCTAACAATCAGTCCAAAATCCTCTTTACTTTTTACACCTCCCGTAATTTCTTTAGGTTATAGTAAAATACTGAAATTAATCTTTTAAAAATTTAATAATGTCAAAAATATTATCTTATGTGCATATATAAAAAAAAATTTCGAATTAAACTTTTCGAAACATTTCAAGAAATATTGATCCTGTAATGAAAAATTTGAAATGCATTCAAAATTTAATTGACTCTGATTAATTTTAATTGCTTTTAATTAATAGTTTTAATAACAAAACAATTTTCCTGAAATGACTTCAAATTTATTCCAATAAACTTTCATTTTATTTTCCGTAATAGTTTTTTAGAAGGTTACGAAAAGAGCAATGAGAACGCTACATGGCACTCCGGAAATATTTATATGATTTTTTTAGATATTTAAAATAATGTATTGTGTTTATTTAAACTTTTATTTATAGTTATATCAATAATTTAATAAATTTAATATATATTTTTTTGTAAAATTTTTATTTTAGGTTGAGAAAGTTAAATCTCACTTTTATTTAAAATGTTTTTGAAAAATATAACACTAAAACGTTTTTTTTTCTACTTCCAAAAACAAAGAATTTACCAAACATGTCTTCGAGACTATCCGTTTCTCATATTTATTAGTTTTTTTTTTGCATAAACTATTGTTTGTTTAATGATCATTCATCAAATTTTGAGTACTAAATAACTATAATGCGTTAATTGCTTATTGTCGAAATATATTCATAACGCTAGTTTGAAAATAACAGTTTAATTAAAATATTTTTGAATAAAAACTTACTATGAAAAGGTTTATATAATATCGAATTAAGTAAACTTAAAAAAAGTAAAATCATTATTGAAAATTTAAAACTAATTAAATAGTTAATAAATTTGCAATTTCAGTTGATGCATTAAGCAGTGAACATATATACACATAAAATATGAAAAGTTAAACAATTAATATATATATATATATATATATATATATATATATATATATATATATTATAAATTAATGCTGATACAATTAGTTCCTTCAATAGCCATTTTGATATAATTTATTACAAAACATTTAATATAAAATAATACAAGTCATCGTGTAAAAGTTGGATTAAATATTTAATGATTTTTTGCTAGTATGATTTTATGTAACTATAAAATCAGAGTTAAATATCTTATTTGACAAAAGTTGTTCAATTCCTTTTTTACAAATATAACCTATATGCATGTGCCATAATGTTTCTAAATCACAGTCTGTCGATTTTATGTTTAGTAATATGTAATTTTGTATTTAAGAATTCATGGTAGAAAGTCACTTTATCAAACATACATAATTTATAATGAGTTAAAAGTGAATCAGTTCCAATAATATTTAAATTTAAAGATAATATGAATTCATTATTTCCAATTGAAAAAAAGTATCATAATTTGTCCAAATAAGAAGTCAAAATCAAACTACACTTAAATGATAAAAACCAATACATAGTAATAATTCAAAATGTCTAATAGCTTCAACCTCCACCGATTTGTCATCTCTAACATCTATCCATTTTTCAAAATCATTTGACTTCTGATAGTTTAGGTAACCTTACATTCAAACACTGGTGTTAGTAGTGGTACATGAATCTAACCACTAAATGTTTTTTAGTATTGAAGCTAAATTGACCTTAGAACATACCAAAGTAATAAATGTACCTTATTTGCACACCAAACATGATGTTTTGTATCGTTCTTCTTTATATCTCCAACCATATTACAAAAGAAACATTTATTATTTTATATTTGTTTCTTTTGTAGTGAACCTATGTGAACTTCATTATTTGGATTCTCAAATTTATTCATTTTTGCCTTTATGTTTAAAAGTACGTGCTAAATGAACATTTTCACTATTTTATTGTTTTAATCTCTTATCTTATTGTACACAATATGAAATGAGCTCATTAAGAAACCATTTTTCTTCCTAACAATTATAAGACACTTTAAACTATCCAAACAATGAGAGAATAAATATCAAATTAATTGCATGAGTAAGTCTTCTAACATATAAAGTTTCAACCCCTTCAATTTTGAGGTAATATTTGACATTTTCAAGATGTATTATCTCACATTTCCTTTGCCATGATACTTTATGAAAATCAAACTCCGAAGAAATACGCTTATTTTTGCATTGTCGCTTTTGCAATCTATTTTTCAATCTCAACAAAGAAGTATTCAACACTTGTTACTTTTTCAAATATACACTCTTAAAAACCTATTGAATGTTACGCTTAATGATTATTAGATTCATGTTATTTGAGCGACCCCACTTATCATAATATTTACTTTTTAAAGTGGTGCTTAAGTATGTAAGAGAATGAGTTTCTCAGTTTTAGTACAAGGTTGAGATCCATGTAACAAAAATTATCTCCATGTTCAAGTCCTTAAGGCTTTGTTCACTTTAATGGATTTGGGGGAGAGTGATTGAAAGAATTTGAGAGGGTTTGAAAATAATTTTTGTGTTGTTTATTTGAGTGAATTTGAAGGTAAGTGAGAGTTGATTTAGAAGTAAATTTTTTTAATATGTCACATAAATCAAATTCTACACTAATTCTTACAGACTTTACTTCAAAAATCACTCACTTACTTCCAAATCTACTCAAATAAACAACAAAATTTACCTTCAAATCCTCTTAAATTCATTCAATCACTCTCTCTCAAATTCATTCAAGTGAACAAGACATAAAATTTGTTCCATTGAAAACCATAACTAAATTTAGATTCACACATTGAAGCAATTGTAAGTGTATTTAAAATAAGAGAAATAATATAAATAAGTTCATATCATAAAAATAATAACAAATATGTTCAAATAATGTAACACATCTCAAGATACCTTACGCACTATCAATATCAATTTTTTAACAAGAATATTAATTATTAAGGATATCTTGGTGTAATGATATAATATGTATAAAAACAAACCTATCGTTAAATTGATTCAGCACACATTTATTATAACAAATGTGTATGCAATTTAACCAAATATTAATCTTCGTTTAATCAAATGAACACTTGCATGGATATACATAAACATTTAAGATTATAAATAAAAATCAAAAGTTAACAATAACCTTTTAATATATATATATATATATATATATATATATATATATATATATATATATAACTCACACACATGTAAAGAAAAGAAGCGTGTGATCCAAATTAGAAAACAACTACACTAAAACTAGAAATTGGAGGAAAACTCATACTAGTATTCATGTAATTTGGGAACAAAACTTAATTACAAATCTAACATGTTTTTTATACCAATTATTAGATTTTACATTAAAATCACATCAATAAATAATAAATAATTAAACCTTAAATTAAATTAATAATTCCCAAAACTTTTTTAGAACCGTACGTAGAAACGTCCTTGGATTGACGATTGTAAAGAATGTAAATGACAAAATGTGGTATTTCTATAAACTAAATCAGGGCTATAATCTAAATTAACTTTTAACAAGTAATAAGATATTTCTATAAACTCTCTTGGACAAATTTCACATGCTCATAACATTAATATCGTATAAGTTTCAACAAGTTAATTACAAGCTCTTTCACAGCGGCCATGTAAATTTGGTTACTCAGTGTTTAAATCTGAAGACTTTTGAATTTGTACTTTATTTTCTTAGAAGGTGCGTGCGTGACTTATGCGAGGATTGCTTCACATTTTTGTTTACTTCTTCTTAAATTATATTGTTTAAGTAAGTCCATCCTGACTTAAAAGAAAGGAAAAAGTGAGTCCATCTTAATTTTAATTTTAAATCACTATACAATAAACGAAATTAGAATACCATAATTTAAATAATTTTTGTTTCGTAACTGAACTTGTAAATAACTATTTGATGGGTTTTAAAATTAAGATTATGTTTATTTTCTCAATTGTGTTTGTTAATTGAACCTATAAAACATTCCTATATCAAGGTTTAGCTAAATATTTACAAACAAATATTTTTTATAAAACATTCCTATTATCAACTGTAATTGTTTCTTTAAATCCCATAAAAACTAAAGTATAATTTGTTCAAAGTTTCAAGTCCACCAAAAATAAATATCAATTTAAAATATATACATAGACACAAAAGCTTATCTTACTTATAAGTTTGTAAGATTCAGTTAAGTTTAAAGTTCGATTTTTAACATAATCATGAATTAAAAGGTTATAACAACGAAACGATACCAGCTTCTTCTTGAGATCTGGTTGTTATGTTAAGTTCAATTGATACGATGTACTGCTCTACTATGTTCCTGCTTCTCACCAATGATAAATGCATTAAAATTATAAAGAGTGTTGTTGCAAGATCATGTGAAGATGCAAATCAAAGTAAAAAAATAGATAGAACCGCAGACCTCTAAAAGCATCAGAGTTGAAGAGAAGAAGCTTAGGCAACAATTGACTGTGTATTGAATCTTCAAAATTTTACGTTTGAGGTAGATTCTACGCGATCTGTTGAATCTCCCCAGAATTATAAAATGAAGATATATGCAACCCCTGCATCTCAGCAATATCTTCATAGTTTGTACAAAAACGAAGGTTTCTGTTTCAAGCCTCAACCTTAACTCCCGGTTGACCACTAGAAATGGATGATTTACTTATTTCTTTATTCAACTATTTCAATCTACAAGTTCAAAATAGTTTCTCACCAAATCAAATTATAGCCATCAAACACAAAAATCCTTTCCTGTTTATAAGGAGATCAAATCCTGCTTGATACGCAAATTAATTAAGAAAATCTTGCGATTAATTTAATGACACAACTGTTACTGGATGATATAGCTGTGATCCAGTTTCAAAATCATTAAAGTAAAGTTCGAACATGGAATCAATGATGAAAATTGTGGCTTGGCCATGTGAAAGATTAGCTAAAGGCAAAGACAGAAGATAAACCAATATTAAAGTTCATCGAATCACTATTTTAAGTCAGATCTATTCTATCTGAAAATGTTGCAACAACACAACATCATGCAGAGTTAAAGTTAAAGCTATACCTATCTGGAGTGTTGTGCATTACATGTGCGTGTGATAATACATTATAGCTTGAAAAAAAAGAGACTCTGCGTTTCATGCGATTCAAACAAACTCTGCAAAAAACTTTCCCAAGTCAAACTTGCCGTTGTTGCATTCTATGGCATTCAGAACCTCCTCAAACGTGGAAACACTGCATGGAACTACTAGTCCATTCCTCTGCGAAAATCCAAACTCATTGTAAGTCTTCTCCAGCAGCATCTTGAACAAGGGGTGAGAAAGGTAGCGCGTTGGAACCACGTATCTTTGCCGCTCTTCTCCGACATAAAGAGCAAAAAACCCTGTCGGGGGTGAGTTAGTCACACATTTTTCTTCATAGTTATTGAGCAAACCCTCATGATGAGCAGGGTAAGGATCAGGCTCAAATCCACCTACCCCCTTCACCCTTTTTGCCAGTTTCTTGAAAGATACCATCTTTTTCCCTAACATGTTCAAGGAAGATGAAGGATAGGTCAAAAAACTACGAAGAGGAACTAGCTATTGAGCAAATTGAAGGGATGGTTTATATATATATATGATTCAATTTGAGTAAGATAACCGGTAATTAGAGAGAGACAGAGAGATTTTTTTTAAAAAATGAAACTAATGAGTAGTTTCATACTTTGAACAGAGGACAGTCCAATATTTTGAATGTGGAAAAGTAATCGCATTTTTTTATTCCAACTTTCAGTTATCTTGAAGTACCTCATGGCCAAGCATGACCCTAATCATTTAAAAAAAGAGGGTCGTAGTTAATACTATAATACACTAATAGTCCAATTTTTTCCACTTAATTAAATTAACTCTGAAACCACCAACAATAACATCCTTGGTGTACGGCACGGTAAACACATTAATTAGCGTAACATAGTTGGGGTGGTTTCAGTTTACGTGTTTGTTAGTTAGTTGGCCTTTGAATGTTGCCAAACAATAGGTTAATTATGGCTATAAAAAACTGATATATATATATATATATATATATTCATGACATTCAATTAAACAAACATCTGACATTCGTAATATGAAAAACGATACAAGATTATAATAATACCGCAGGCGTAATAATCAGTGGTCCATTATTCGCATCAATTTTTGTTTAAAAATATAAATGGCTTTATTATAATTATTTAATTTTTAGATTCTTCTTTTGCATTTTATATTTTTATTAATACGTGCAGGCTACACCCAGATCGCCCTTCACGTTTAATCTCAATTCAAATAAAGATAAGTGACCATTCAACGAACAAATAGTTTAACTTATAATGTTCCAATAATGGATATCGACTTTGGAGTGCTTACTTCAAGAACTTTATAAATCCAATTCAATGTTGGTGAAATAAATAAGTGAATGATTTTGTCATAATCGGAAAAAGATGGAATAGGTTAATATATGAAGCTATATTCATCAAAGAAAAACACGATGAAGAATATGCGCGGAATCATCCCAATTATCGCATTTATATTTTAGTATAAAAATGCGTATCGCCAACTAACCAGACTCTTACAGCAAACAGTATGATCTGTACGGAAGTTTGGAAAAAATAAGGGGACGCGACAATTTAAAAGGAGAAAAAAATGAGAAGAATGAAGAGTGTTGGAGACGGCTTGAACCAATCAAGAGTAATATATTATTGTAGAATAGATTGGTTGACTAAGTAAGTGAAAGGCCTTAACACAAAGACAAGTGTGTGGAAGGTAACACACGAATTTGTCTCCGGCAATGTCACGAATTTGTGTTGACAACGATCGATGATATTGTACTTCATTCTTGATTTTTCGTACTGCATTCTCTTTGTGTGGCGTTAAAAGAAGGAGACTCGGGTCTTCGGGTGTTATATACCGTAACTTTCCTATTCTTAGATAAGAAAAATAGTCGGTCGATAGGCCAATGCACCATTTCGGGCAAAAAAGAGAATGTCAGGTTTTAATTTGGGAATTCCAATGAATTCAATTCGTCAAGTCCATAGTCAAGTTAGATCAATTTGCAGGTTAAGTTTGAGTTAATGTCTAAAATAACAGTTTTTTTTAACTCCACAACTCTACATTATCTATTTTGTGTGAAAAGTAAATAATTTTAGCTGATTTTCATATTATATTAGATTTAAAAAAAAAATGAGTTCTTTTTGACAATTCAATAAATCACACCGTAAAATTCAATTCATTTTCAATTAACTAGTTAACTCGATTGGATCTATTTTTATAAACTAAAATCAAACTGGATTTAAAAATACTAGATTATGGTATTTATAATTCTTAATTACTTCTTGAACTGATGGTTTCTTGTATCATTTTTTTAAATATTTTAATGAGAAATTTTATATAAAGTGTTTCGGGTATGAGTTTGAGTCACTTCAAACACCTATATAATTTTTTCTGAGATGTTGTCTAGTAACTGCTCGTCTAGTCCTTGTCTTCGTTTTACGAAGGTGTAACTTTCTTTCATACTTAAGTTAGCAAATTGTCTGTAGGAGAGTTCAGTATAATGGTAATAAATGTACAGTGTAATCACTTACCTCTTACCTGTGACCTATATTTATAGTTTTTGACATGGACTTGAGATTAGTGAAATCTTAACCTCGGCTCAATCTCAACCCAGTTATCTCTAATTACCATTTACCTTAATCTTGTAGAAAAACCTGTTTATTAACTTAAGGCCGGACATTTTTGTTCCTAACCGTTTGGTCATGTACATCAATATTGTCACATTCAATCACTACTTAACCATTGGAGCCATACAGTACATAAAGTAAAAATTAAAATGAAAATTAATAAACCTTATTTTGATATTTTTAAATTGTAGTTGCTTTATTTATGAATTGGATTAATATATTAATTAATGTTATATTTCGTAATCTTTTCTCATAAGCCACTAATGCAATCAGGACATGAGAAAAAAAAATGTGTTTAATCATCTGAAGTTCAACGTTTTCGTGAAGTTGGATGCTTATCTTGAATTGATATAACGCAATCCCATGCTAATTATATCAAATATGGTTGGAGATCATGGTTCAAATGTTTTTATTTGAAAATAGGATCTTTATCTTTTGTATTTGTATATAATTTAACATACTGTATGTATGCACATCTTGATGTTCTCGCTCAATATCTTTACTAATGAAACCCGTCGTCTTTATTTAATTCATCTTTTGAATATTTAAATATAGTAATTTGTTTATAAATATTTGTTCACGAGAGGAGGATAAATCAAAATACTCAGTGTGCGAGGTAAAATGATATTCATTGTAGGTTCAGATAGAGGATTTTATAACTTCAAACAAAATTTAAATTAATTTCAATTCAAATATTTTGTTTAAATTTAATATTCTTTAAATATTTTATTTGAATAAAGTAATTCAAAAGTATTAAATTTTTAATTTTTTAAAAACAAAGTATTTCAATTAAAATATTGACAAAAAATATATTAGTATTAAATAGTATTTAATAAAAAAAATATTAATTTAGTGGTTTTTTGTCCACTGAGACTAAATTCACTATTTTTTTTAAATTAAACTTCAAAAAAAAATCAATTGATGTTGATAAGAGTTTTAATCAACTGACATGATACGAGTTTTTATAAATTAATATAAATTGATATTATTTTTGTGACATCCCAAAATATATAGTAATGTATATATGTAGAATGTATCGATTATAATAATAGAAAGCAGTTAAGAGTACACAATAGATAGGATTAAGGAGTACAGTTATCCAAGTCTGGCTGGGAAGTTTTAAAACTTAAGTACAAGTTCATAATTCTCCAAAACACAGATCATGCTAAAAATGAAGGCTAGGAGTCTTTCAAAATAAAGAGTTGTTTAAAATAAGAGCTATAAGAAATCCTAAGCGCTAGGGGCTGGATCTTCCTCAACTTCCAAAGCTTGCTCCAAAGGTACATCATCACCTACTGCTCACATCCAAAGGATTGGATGATCATCGCAAGGGGGAAAGCAAACACATGCAACACATACAAATGCAAGGGTGAGCTAGGTCTCAAACAATCATACAATTCATTTTCAACCAATCTAGCATTTACCAGAATATTCATACACATAAGTCATCATAAACATAAGCATTTATTTCATAAAACTCATCAAGACAAGCATCTTATCATGTTAAGACTCTAGACACGTCCGGACATAGAATGTATGTAGAGCTGGGGCGGGTTGTGCACTTGTGATGGCCTCTACTGCTTTGCAAAGCCATTGCCGAGGGGTTCCACCCGACCATACACAAGGCTAGTCCGTTACCGCGGAATAGACCTCCAGTGATAGCGTCTACCCTAGGACCTCCCACTACTCCCACCACACGCGTCAATCCTCTCTAAGTGAGAATGAAAGACCGTTGGAGTGTTAGGGATAACCCCCCATATGGAAGCCTCTTACATTCATTCAATACACTAACTGATCCCACCGAGAGATCTAAATTTCCGATTCAATCCGACCATTTTAAATCTCATAATATTCCTTTTGGATCAACAATGTACATCATAAACCACTTATAACCATACACTTTCAACCAATCTGGATCACATGAAGATGCATTCATAAATTGTAACCGAAATATTTAAATAACATAACTTACTGGAATGAGAGAAAACATAACAGAAAATATCACCACTGGACGAACACTACTTGGACGAGCGCCAAAAGCCCTTGGGCGGACACTGTTTGGACGAATGCCCTAACCCATTGGACGAACTACTTGGACGAGCGCCAAAAGCCCTTGGGCGGACTTTGTTTGGACGAACGCTCAACGATCAAACCTCATGAAGACCGAGCGCTAGCGATCACTAACCAATATCAAGACCGGACGCTTAAGATTCAACCTTAAGAATACAAACTTAAGGTCGAACGTTCAAAATCGCAACTTAACCAAGGCCGAACGCCACCAATATGAACGCTCGCTACTACCTATGGACGCTCGCTACTAATTCAACCCCTGACCGAACGCTACTAAACCAGCGAATGAACGAACGCTACTAAACCAGCGAATGAACGAACGCTACTAACCAACACCTGAGCGATCGTTACTAAACCATAACTTGAGCGATCGTTATTTAAACCAATGACCGAACGCTATTAATATCATCCCCTAAAACCGAACGCTCTCCAGACAAGGACGAACGCTAATTGCCTAAACATTATGACCGAACGCTACTCAGCACATGGCATGACCGAGCGTTCAAATCCGACATGGACGAACGGTCAGCTTGCGCATTCTGCAGAATTTAATTCTGCAGAATTCTCAGAATTCTGCAGAATGGTAACAGAACCTCCCTTGACCATTTCTAACCACTTTTCTCAACTTCTTAGACTCTTAATTCTCATTTTAGACTTAATTAAACTTATCCAAATGATTCTAAACATTTCTACTACCATTTTTAAGTGATTAAAGTTCACTTTCAGCTCCAAAACACTATCTTCAACAACTTAGGGACCCAAATTTGATTCTACTACTTGGAACCTGTTTTCGACTACTGTTATGCTTCTAACAAGTCACAATGGACTTGTCCAGGCTGCCCGAACAGTCCAGGAACACTGCAGCCTTCATTTACTCAAAATCCCTACCTCACTTCCTCTAAAATGGCCTAAAATTGACCCTAAAGACACTTTATTTCCTTTCTAACAGTACTACCACATAATTTTCACGCCAAAACAGTTCCAACATACCCAATTCCATCATTCTAAGTCATTCCAAACAGTTTATAGACATCAATCACCAAAATCACATAACACACACTTCCATACATGCATTTCAAGTTTACTAGAACCAAGTTCATGCTTCCACAACATACCATTTCAAAATTTTATCATGCATTCACTCCACACAGTAAAATCAAGAATAGAACTAGCTCCCCTTACCTCTAGTGTAGACAACCAAGCTCAAGTAGGAACCCTAGACCACTTGCTTGCACTCTCCAAATGTTAGAATCACCTAGAAATCATCAATTGATGATAGAAAACGAATCTTAGAACCAAATAGAAGCTAGATTACGGAAGAAAACGAAATGGGTTGCATGCATCAAGTTCAATCACATGCTTACAACCCTAGGGCACATGAGAAAGGGGGTTTTCTTACCGGTTCTGATTAGAGAAAAGGATCGACTAAGAGCAAGACCCGCTACTTTGTGATCGTTGGGGCGGCACCTAATCGAGAACTCAATGGTTCAGTGTGAAGAATGGAAAGGGAGAAGATATAGGAGGAGGAGAGAGCTTGCAGGAAGAGGAATGGTTTCTCAGACAAGAGAAATGAGTTAAAAATCAATGTTTCAAAACTAATGTAATTTTATTTTAAAGTACTCAACCTCTCATCTTTTGCCACTTGTCATCCCCTTTTTGCTGACTCAAATCCAAGTCCTTACAATTTTTAACTTATATTATCCATAATTATTTTAATTGACATGAGTTAGTAAAAATACTTTAATGAATTTTCATAATTTAAATTCATTATTTTTTTTTCTAAACAATGTATTTTGATATAAAATATTTCAAAACTTTCAATAAAAGTAAAATGTCTTATTAAAGATATTTATTCAAACACATTATCAAGCTTTGTAGTCGAGTTAAATAAGTTTAAGGCATGAAACTATTTTCATAATACTTTTAACTAAATTAAGTTAAGCATCTTCGATATATGAAATATAGTTGAATATGTTGAGAACACTAAATTTAGCTAAAAGTGTTATGAGCACAAATAAGAGTGAGAAACTCCATAAAAGGTTTGTCTACATTTGTGTGATTGTGTCTACACGTGTGTGAGAGGTACACTAGTATATTTTGTGTCAAAAGTTTGTCCATGAAGATGATTGCACTCACATGGGTTTTGAAGACATGTTAATATCAAAACTACTTTATTTTTCTCTACTCTATTAATGTAATTTACATATTAATCATAAAATATATCATATTGTTCGATTATATACTTTATTTTTCATTTAATTAAAATATCATCTAATAAAATTCTAAACTAAAATATCGTACATAAAATATCACTAACTTAGTCTATGACTGACTAAGTTGATTAAATACATTTTTTTTGCGTCAAATTATGTACTTATTTATTTAATAGTAAAACTTTGTTATTAGAGGATTTCCTAAAGAAAAATGATGTTATTTGAAAAATAAATTTTGAGTGCATTTATTTAATTCTTTTAGTAAATTAGAATTCGGAAAAGAAAAGACTTTTAAGTATTTTGATAAGTAAATTTGATTAATTTTAGAAGTAAAAATCAAACAGAACTTCCAAAATAAAATATATTTTGAGAATTGACTGAAAATATTTTATATTTTGCATTACTTAACTCTAAAAATAAATTTTCCCATTAAAGAAAATGAAACAAACGGGCCTTAAGTATTGAAATGGGCTTCCCCTTATTTTGGTCCGTGATTTTTTCAATAAGAGATCCATGGGCCTTGTTGCAATTAAGTTTCATTTTCACGCTCGGCTTCGAAGTACAAAGAAGAGGGAATATTGCAACCGAAGTTAGGTTTTGGTTTTGGTACATTCGTGAAGTGAACCAAATTTTCTTTGCCACTGTTATCTTTCATCTCATCACCATGAGCAGATCAGGGCAACCACCGGATTTGAAGAAGTAAGCGTTTCTTCCATTCTCTACTTCAATTTCATTTACTTTCTTCGTTTTAATTTTCTCAATTTTCGCTACACTCACTGCGAATTGATCTGCAATTGTCTTTTGTTCGAGGATGCGGCAGGTACATGGACAAGAAGCTTCAGAGTAAGTCTGATTCTCTATATGTTACTTCTCTTATTCTGTATCTTAACCTTTGCTTGTTTTGTTTTCTAAATCGAACCACGTGATTTATTTCGAGCTGGAGTGTCGGTGTTGTGTTTTAGGGTTCAGGGTTTATTGTTAAACTCCAAATTTCTCTATCTTTGTATTTTTCGCGTTGAATTTATTGTAGCTTAAGCGGTTTTGTTTTATTATATGAAACAACTGTGTGGAATGAAATGTGCTTTAGTCCTGTTGTAGTTTCAGCTACTTTTTTTTTTTACTTTAGAACTTAAGTTCTCAATGTCTGATATTTCAAGTTTTGTATTGTTTCTTTGACAATGATTTTTTTCTTACATCGAAAATCATGACAAGTGTTTGTGTTAGTCAGAGTGTCATTACACTTATATTTACTTCTATAACTGGGTTTGTGGGAACTTCTTTATTGGTTACTTTGTCACTTATTCGTAAATATTTACTCATCAGGGAATACGTATACTTGTTTTTGTCTCTATCGTTTTTCTTATATATATATATATATATATATATAATATTATATATATAATATATATATATATATATATATGATGTCTATGGCATGCATATTTTATTATTATTTTTATTTTTACTTGTATTTTGACTGATGTATGTCCAATTATATGCCCATATGTGCTAAATTGAAAACCTAAACTTATTAGTTAAAGAGCCTCATATCTGGAAAGATGTATTACAATTGGGTGATAGATTATACTAATTGGTCGGTATTTTCTTGCAGTTAAACTGAATGCTAATCGCATGATTGTTGGTACTCTCCGTGGCTTTGATCAGTTTATGAATTTAGTTGTTGACAACACAGTGGAAGTGAATGGCAATGAGAAAACTGACATAGGGATGGTGGTGAGTTCTTTTGCATCTTCTTTTAAACATTGCTGATCAAGATATCGTTGTTAACTGATTATGATCTTGGATTTTGAATTGATAATTTTACCCCCTTTCTGCAGGTAATTAGAGGAAACAGTGTGGTCACTGTTGAGGCGCTTGAACCCGTGAACAGAACCTGATCCCTGTTTCTTGTAAACATTTATAAGTACATTTTCTGGTTTTAATAGCTGTGTATTTGAACAATGTAGCGGTTGAGATTAGCTTGTAATTGGGGACCTTAAGAGGGTCATCTTGGCCACTAATTCAGGGTTCGTTTCTGGCTAAATTGTGGGGGTGACCTATGATTTTGGCTGTGACTTGACTCTATTGAAATGTTCGTATCTATCCCTCTCAGCGAAGTATTCCTTGTCTTTTTATATTATATTTAACTCGGAAACCTCTGTATTTCTTTCTGTTCACCATCTAAGTGTAAACGTGGGGTTGTTCTTTGAGCTATTTGAAGTTTTACCATAACGCTTTTTCTAAGGAGTTAGGAACTATATTTGTTGTTACACATAATTTTAGGCTGATTTGTTTGAATGTGTGAAGCTATATGTGGTCACGCATGTTTGAATGCTTCCGATAACCATGTCAATTAATTCCTTCTTTATATTTGTTTGTTCTCGTCATAGCTTCTTTATCATAGTTATTATCTGTGTGATTTGAGTATTTTCTCTGCCATTGCTTCTTTATCTACTGCTAAATGTTTTATCCATTTCAACATTTGAATTCAAGATATGCTTGGCTTTAATGATAGATGGTTCTTATTCATTATTTATGTTATTGGATAAATTGTCGTTGTGGATTTTACATATTGAGTCATCTTGTTGCTAATTTTATTTTCTTTCAGTCTATTTTATCTTCTTGCATGATTCATGAGTTTGAGAAAATTGTAACTGTTATAATTGTAAAAATCTTCCAAACAGTTATTTCTTGAGAAGTATTTAGCTTGGGTAGTTTTATGATCTATGTTTAATGTGTTTTATAAATTTACCTTCGATATTTTACTATTGATATCATCTATAGAATTAAGTTCAGTACAACTCTACCCAATTGATCTTGGATATATTGCTTGCTTGTTTGCCTAACTTGCAGATTTTAAGATGTGACCAATGTGGTTTGCTTTCTTGTAGAAATATGTTCTTTGATTACTATATAGTGCAATCTTGAGGGATGTATTTACTGTTTTTTAAAACAGGTTTTAAAACAAGGCGGGGTTCAAAACTTGTTTTGAAAACATAAACATGGCTTCCACTTGTCTGCGCTTTTTACCCTTTCATCTTTAAGAGAGCGTTTCAAAGACGGACAAGTTTTGGTTTGCTAAAATTATATTATGGTCACGATTGTTTGCTTCAAACTATGATAACATTGTATGATCCAGGGTGTCTGGTTGTTATTTAATAATAAGAAATTTTCCAGTACCTGCGCTCTAGATTTATGATAACATGTTTTCTTATTTTATTTGCATGCTTCTAGTGACATGGTTAATTTTTCATTTTTTTGTGCTTAATTTTTACCTGTGTAATGAAATGGACTTTGGAACGGAATTCCGGATGTTCAAACTTGACTCTCTGGTAAGTTTTTTTTTTCCTAAATAAAAGGATGTAATCGGATGAATTGAATTGGATGAAGTATGAAGCAGCTTGTATTTCAGTTTGGATGTGGGCGACTTAGTAGTATTATTCACTGCCAGAGTTTAGCTAAATCTACAAGACCCATTTGATGGGCATTTCCGAAATCAATGCAGATCCAAAAGATCTCAATGAGACAACTAGAAGTTCATAACCATGCTTGATATTTTGCATATCTTATTTTCCTAGTATCTGGCTTGATAACAACTTGTTAAGAAGCAGTTTGGTGCAATGCTCAATCAAATCCAAAGCATTTGTTGTGCTTATTTTAAAACTAGTATTTAAACGGGATTCTATAGGAAGTTAATACATGACATTTGCCTCATTTTTCTTTTAAATCTAAATTATAAATTTACTTTTAAAACCAATTTTAAATTTGGTTATAGATTTAAGTCAAATGGTTTCTAAACTGGTTAAAAGAGATCAATATTTATCATTTAAAGTATGATATGAATTGATTTCTAAACCTTTTATTTAAAATCTTCTTATTAGGCAATACGTGTTATTACCGTTCTTTTTTGAAGGTGAAATTGATGCTATTCGGAAAGGTCGTTTTTAATTATAAAACAGTGTTCTTTCGTATGCATTTTGGAATGGTAGCTACGCATGCATGACTGCAAACACTAAATTATCTCGTGTAGTTGCCCAATGTGTTTGGACGGGCGTTTAGCAAATTAACATAAAAAATCTCAAATCATGCAGAGGCAAATATATATTGCTTCATGTTGGATGAAAACCAATTATATTCTTTAATTCAACTGCAAGCTTCATTCAGTAAAAAAATATTTGCTCTGTTTGATTTTGCTGTAGGGTTGTAGCGTAGGACCCTAGGAGCCTTATGTGCTGTCTTCAAAACACCAATAATAGAACCATAAAGCTGTATAAATGTCCCTTAAAAAAGGAGCTAAGCCCTTTTCATGGAATCTGGACTCGGAGAGCTACGTATGTTTGTGGCAGCCATTTTGAATTTTAGCATAATCGTTTATGCGACTCCTTCTTTAACATCTGTAGTTACCACATTTTTAAACGTCAAGATTATTGTAAATTATGGGTCTTTTTAGTAAAATAAAAGAGAGAATACTCTAAGTAGTATTCACAACGGTTTTCTTCCCTAAAGTTGGTTTATGAACGCAGTACATAAAGCTTGTACAAGCAAGTCTCTTTTCTCACTTTATATCTAAACTTTTTGCAACGGAACAGAAATTTTATCAGTTGTTGTTACTAAATGTAAACCCTTGTCTCGGTATTATATCCGTTACCAAAGAAGTACCTCTTTGCAATTCTTTATTTATTTCTTATTGCTTTTAATTGTCCCTTTTTTTAAAGTTTCGTTTAACGATACTTTTGAGGAAACAAAAGAATTCAATAGGTTCTCTTAAAATTTAATAGGATTTTTCAAGTTTTTTTTTTCATTTCTACATTATAATAAATGTGTATATATGGAAATTAACTAAATATTAAGTGAAGGATAAAAATACAATAAAAAATTTGATATTAGTGTTTTCTACATTGAAAAAAAAATTAAACAAAAACAAAAATCTTTCAAACTATGATAGTAAATTTAGAATTTTATTTTGATAATATGCTATGCATTTAATAAAATATAATTTTTGAAAGTAAAACTTGAAATTTAATTGGTTAACAACACCAGCTTGATCAATATTGTAAAAAAGCTTCCATGGTTGCTTGCTTTTTTAATTCCCAAGCAAATTCATTGCGGACATTGTTCCTTGTTCTATCCTTTGTCATAGTAATCCAAACCTCATTTTTTATTAATGATACATTCACGAGAAAATGTTTATTGAATATTGAAATTATATAAAATTTTACGATCTCATTTTTATTTTTGGGGTGAACTTTTGAGATTGGTATATACGAAAACAATCATAAAAGAATGCAATTGACGCATGAGATAATTATTTACAATGACGAATTCTTTAATATTAAAATAATGAAACAACCCATCAAATTTATTGCATTCGTAATAGTTTATTGTAAAGAGCAAAACAATTGGAGAAGACGACTTTTAGGTATAACTTTTTACCAGCAGTTACACGTGGCATTATTTGGACATCCTTAAAAAAATCAATTATGGACAAGTGAATCAAGCACAGTTCGAAAACAACAAATAAATGAAAAAAAAATAACGTGACATATAAATTTTTTATATTCATATGATATTATTTTTATTTACTTTTTACTTTTCTTTTTCTTCTGAAAAATATAAAAATTCACTAAATATAAATAAGTGTCACCTTACAATTACTAAAAATTATTTTTATGATCTAGATTTAAAGCAATTCTGTATGTATTTTTTAACCGAAGACAATTTTACATGTCTTATTTGCTGTTAGGATAATTTATTTTAAAATTTTAAAGGTAATATAAGAATTTATTTCAATTTCAACAAATTTATAATAAAGTCCACGATACAAAGTGAAAAAAAAAATGTAAAATATCACTACAACGAATTGATTAAGATTGAATGCGACTAATTTCGTTGCTTAACTTTCTAGACACGAATCCTAAAACTTTTATTATTCATTTTGAAAACATAAGAAGCATATATTAATATATAAACTATTGACATGTGAATGACACTTTTTTATTTTTTAAAATACAACATATAAAATAACATAAAAGGAAAAAACACTAAACAAATACAATTCCAATTTTCAACACCTCCACTTCAAAATTCTCATCCTTTCAATGAAAGAAACACCGAATAACATAGCCACATACCACACTGCTATGACTAACTATAATTTTTCTGTGAAAAATGTGACAGTATACATTATTACTCATAAGATGGTTATAGTTTAGAACTACACTAATCTACCTTTCCAGAGTTTGAAAGGCCCTCATCAGAAGATGTTGCAAAACCTTATCTTTATTAAATTTTCTGAGACAGTGACAAGGATGTTAAAGACATGTGGAGACAATATTAGAGTTTCTGAGATGATTTAACCTACGATGTTATGTGGTGGAGTTGCATGTGGACCAGGGAGGAGGTGCACACCACCATACCATAATCTGTTTAGGTAGATTTTAGTGAGACTAACCCTACACAGAACATCACAAACATGCACAGTTAAAATGACCCCAACCAAAAAGCATGCTCAATAATAAAAATAGTAGGTTCCAAGAAGAGAAAACAGTGACAATTCAGTGAAAAAAGTGAGAAATGGATAGGGCAGTGAACACACGTCGTGATCATGGCTTCATTAATCATCTTGTTGGATTTTGGACTTTAGATTGGTTTGGTGTGTGAGAGTAATGCTTGTTATTCCCTATGAAATGGACACACAGATTAAAGAGACTAATAGTACATTACATACTTACACGCCACCCTACACAAACTCAATTTCAAAACATAACATTCATTTTTGCTGGTGTAGAGAAGTTGGCATTAATCTTGCAATAAGTTCACCCCAACTGAAATGCTGCACGCAGAATTGGACCAAAGCTGACATGTTAAGAACTGTAATTAAGTTTTCTTTAATACATTAGGTCAGAACTTGATTCAATGTCAGTTTTGTTTTCCAGTGTAAATTTAAAGTTGCATCTTAACTGTGTACAAGCATTAAAAGTGAACTGGTAGATCAGTTCTAGTAATTAGGTAACGTTTACTCAGAAAATAAATTATGTAACAGATAACTTGTGTTTGATCTTATCAAAAAAAGTTATCAGGTCACAATTATAATCCTGAAAAAGAAACATTTAAAGCATGTCATAAACGTTTCTTTTAAAAAACAAGACTGATTTCTATGACCATGAAGTAAATAGTTGTTACAAGATTTGGAATTGCTATCTATACAAAATCAGATTAACATGTCCAGTTAATGCAGAAACTGCTTATTAATTGTGGATAAATGTGGAGAAAGAGTATGCATATGAATCTGTGGTTAATGTAAAAAGTGTTACTGTATATACATAAACTGTTTGCTAAAAGTGCTATGTGAGAAATTTGTATGTAATTAATGTGGTATTTAACAATGGTAAAACATTGGTATATTAAGTGAGACCCAGAGGGTGTTGAGGAGAAGTGGGGTCAAAGGTGTGATCTTTGGAAGTGAATCTGGGAAGAAAGAGAATTAGATAGGACTCAAAGGGTGGAATTATATGAGTACCAGATTGGCAAGGTGTGAGGTGGAAAGCATCGCCAGTGCCACCACCAAAAAGATGAACAAACATTAATAAATAATAATAATAATAATAATAATAGCAACGACAATTCTTACATTATGCACATCTCTCTCTCTCTTCTTCTCATCATCTGCAGCAGTTCACCCTAACCATTTCCAACAACCGCATCTTCTTCTTTTTCTTTTCTTTCTTATATGACATGATTCGTCTCCGAAGGCAAAGCAATGATGGTAACGTCTCACCTTCCGAGACCCTTTTCTTGAAGGAAACTCTACTCCACCAAAATCTTGGCTTTTTTCGGTGAGGAAATAGGAATTAGAAGGAGAGGAATAATACTAATAATAACATAATAATAATAATTAATATATTATTATTGTGTTGTTGTTATTAAAAGTGGTGGGAAGGGAAAGAATCAAATATGACGGAAGTGCTTCAGTTGCCTTCATCGTCAAGCTGTGGTGGTCTCACACCCAATGATGGGTCGCACCCAAGTTCCCTTATTAACGCTCCCACTGTGGAAGAAGGGGTGCTGCCACAGTCCCCTTTGGATTTGGAAGCTGAAGAAGAAGAAGAGGACGAAGAAGAGAGAAAAAGGGAAAGAGAAAGGGATCAGCTTTCTATTTTGACCCTTTTGATAGCTACGTTTCGGAAGTCTCTGATTGGCTGCAGCACTACAGCTTCATCTACTTCTTCCATGGAGATTGGGTGGCCTTCCAATGTGAGGCACGTGGCTCATGTCACCTTCGATCGCTTCCATGGGTTTCTTGGTTTGCCTGTTGAATTTGAACCAGAAGTTCCCAGGAGGTCTCCCAGTGCTAGGTTTGTTCTCAAGGAAACTTGGGGCTTCTTCAAAATTTAATCTTTCATAGAAATTTGCTGTCATTGAATTGGACCTTTTTTTAAGAGGCTGGGTTCTGAAAAGAGTGTTTTGTTAGAAATCTTTATTAACGGGCTCATTTTTGGTTTCATGCCTGGAGTTTTATTAATTGAACTTGTGTGATATGGATTTTTAAAGTTGGTATCCAGTTCTTAACAGATGTGGTGAAATTTACAAGTTTATGTTTCCATATCGAGTTTTTTAGGTTATTCTGCGCTGACTGTGGTTGTATCATTGCATAGACATGGATATATCATTCCTTTGACCTTTTTCTATTTCCCCATATCAAGTCTCTGCTCTCATGATTTAGTTTTACATTGGTCTTACTTTCTAAAAGAGTTGAATGGTAGATACAATTGAAGGCTCTCTATGACATATAATTATACTTTGTTTTTTTCAGTCAGTGGTTTCTGTCATGTTATCCATATATAATTTGGTTAATTTCATACTGATAAAGTCTAAGTTGTCCGTTTTCTGAAGTGGATTTGGTTCATTGTAAAAAGTAAACGGTATAAGAAAAATGAGAGGCAGGGAAAGGCCATTTTATTTACTTGTTTGTTCATAAACAATTGATTATTTCTTGCTACTGGCACGGCAAGTAATGATAAACCCTGGTGATGTTATTTTCACATTTCAGTCAAGGGGCTGCCATTGTTGATACATAAGTACACAATGCCGAATTTGCGTTCAGTGTATGCAACCTATTTGTTTTATCAACTACTTTTCAGCGATCTTCTCCTATACCTGGCTCATTATGTGTTCGGTGTATGTATCCTTAATTCTATTATCCCCTAAACGTTGATATATTTTTTTATTTACTATCCGCAGTGCAAATGTTTTTGGAGTTTCAACAGAATCTATGCAGCTCTCTTTTGACGCCAGAGGAAATAGTGTACCTACAATACTGCTGTTAATGCAAAGACATTTGTATGCACAAGGAGGCCTGCAGGTATTTATCCTAGCTCTTAGTCCTTCCTTACCTTGTGGAGAATGTAAAGGTGTTTTGAAGAAGTGTGCTTCTTTAATAGTAATGTAATGTGAGTCACTGGATGACCAATTTCCACATTATTTTTACCATGTTTTGCTTGTGATTTTACCAGAAACCTTTTGTATAATTGTTTTTTTAATTTTAATTAGACTTGAATCTTGAAATTTAAATGTATATATCCAGGCTGAAGGAATCTTCAGAATCAATGCTGAAAACGGTCAAGAGGAGTTTGTGAGGGAAGAATTGAACAGAGGAGTTGTACCAGATGGCATTGATGTGCACTGCTTGGCAGGTCTCATAAAGGTAACTATTTTTTCCCCGTCAAGATCACAGATTTTTTTTTTCTAATTACTTTGAGATTTATTTAGAAGTAGGGTCTATGATTGTTGGATTTTGTTCTGGTCTTCTATTTGAAAGTTGTCTAGGTGAATTTAATAATATGTTGATTTTTTCCCTTTTTTGAACCAATGGGTAAGTGGTGGATGCATTCATGACATTATTTCATTAATTTTGATGTGCTTGTGTTCCTTCACAGGCTTGGTTCAGAGAACTACCTACTGGGGTATTGGACCCTCTCTCACCTGAGCAGGTAATGCAATCCCAGTCAGAAGAAGAATGTGCTCAGCTTGTGAGGCTTCTTCCTCCAACAGAAGCTGCCTTGCTAGATTGGGCAATAAACTTAATGGCAGATGTTGCTCAAATGGAAAGCTTGAACAAGATGAATGCACGTAATATTGCAATGGTTTTCGCACCAAACATGACCCAAGTAAGACTAGATCATTTTCTGTTACAAATGTAGTTTACAGTTCTATTCTTAGCCCCAATTTTTGTTATTGAATTCTTACAATACAAGTGAACCCCATCTTATTGAATGTAACTTCAGTGAGCGGAGCAAACATTTTTTGACATATAATGATACGTTTTTGTATATGTAGTAAAGTTAGCTCAATTGTCTTCAACGGAATGAATACAGAAATTGGTGAAAAAAGAATTGCAATATTAGTTTTTTCAACCTTAACAGGGGTTCAGGATATTTTTGAAGATCTGGGAAAACATTGATGTAAAAAGTCTAGTAGTTTCAGGATTTTAATTTTGAAATCGAGGCTTTGGGTAAATGTTAGTTATTACCGGAATTTATGCTATGCTGGATTATCTAATTCTAATCTAGAATAAGGTTAGCTTATTATGTTGAGTCTATAGATTGGCCACCACTGTAATCATTTTTCCTTTCCTTATTAATTATAGTTTTGAGATTTTATCTTCTTCAGAGACTATCTGACACCCTAGGCAAAGGGAGTACACTTCCGTAGAGGGCTAGAGTTGTAGCCTAGGTTCATTGTTCTAAATCATGTGCTTGTTGTGGAACTAGAGAATATTGTTTAGATGGTTGAATATTCATTCAGGATGGCGTGATATTTTCAAACCAGACCTTTTAATTCTTATGAATATTCAGAAAAAAAATTACACTTTAGTACCATGTAAATTTGGTAGTGGTTTCTTGCATTGCTAAAGTCACTGTTTTGGTGAAAGGTTATGGTTGATTTATGTTGCAACAGTGGGAATGTGTTTTTGCTCCATTAATCTTGCTTCTAGAGGTATTTTTTTTTTATGTGGTTATGATGGTCTATATTGTAATAACAGTATTTCTGTCTGGCATGTCTACTACAGATGGCAGATCCTTTGACTGCTTTAATGTATGCAGTACAAGTCATGAATTTTCTCAAGACACTGGTCGTAAAGACACTTAGGGAAAGAGAGGAGTCTATTGTAAAATCAAATCCTGGTCCAAACCTTAATTCTTTTGACGATGATGGACACCATAGCAATTCAGAAATGCTACACAAGGTTGACAGTGAAGGTGGAAATGATTGTAGTGACGATGAGGAAGATACACTATTTGTCACTGCAGAGCCATCTCAACAAAGCCCCAGTCATCTTACTGAAGATGCCTGTGAAACTGAATCCAAAAGTTTGCCGACATCTACCGAAAATTTGATTTCTGCAGGAACTAGGTTGTTGGTTGACAGTTGTCCCTGCAATCTTTTATCTCAAATTTGTTCTTTGGCAATTGGGCTTCAAGACTGTGGCCTCACCACTGGGCAGACAAAGGGGGATCCTGCAAAATTTTGCAGGAGCAAAAGCCTTCAGTTGAGTACTTATGATATAGAGAAATGTTCCAAAAAGGTGGTTGAGCTTCCGGTAGCAGGAGCTGCAGAGAAGAACCTCGGAACTGCCATCATTGGGCGATTAAATTCAAGAACAGAGTTGGCTGAAGCTTGGCGTTGAAAAGTTCTGATCCTTTTATCTTGCTTCCTGAGGGACAGGATGACAGAAGAGAAGTGGTACTCCCATAATGTTTCTGCAATTGTGATTTCTGCATAATTGCTGATGTCATGATGGAGGGCATCAGTGTTGTGAAGGCACCAACATGGGGAAGGAAAGGGAAGGGAAAGGACAAGGTGTAAAGGGGAGATCTCTATTTGTGTTTCCACGTTTGGAAATTCTCACTACTACTACTACTACTAGATTGGTGTTTGTGTTTTTCTGTTGTTGTTTCTTGCTGTGGTTTTTAACCATGTTTCTTTGTTCTCTGTCATTAACCATGCAGACTTTCCTAACGATTTTCTTTCCGTTGCTGAAGTATAGAATTTAACGAATTCAAAGTTGTCTGTGTGCTTTGTTCAACACATTTTTTGTATTGTCAGTTTGGATATTTAAGGAAGAGAGAAATGGTTTGAACATATGAAACATGATATAGAAATATTCATCAAAGTGTAGTAGTGTTGTTAAGAAATGAAGTCCTGTCTAGTATTCTGAATGAAGCTACTAAAAGGAGAAGAAAAATGGTGTAAGAATGGAATTGTATCAGACAAAACTGACCTTTTGTTGGTTCTGCATTTTCAATTTAGTGTGTTATTGTTCTGTAGCTAAAAAAATTCACTTCAACAATGTTCTTGTCATCGCATAAACTACATCTTGAACAACAGTGGTCAGAAGCTAAGAAAGGTTTAAAATTCGCACTCTTCTTTCATTATAATTCGTAGTTATATTCGGAACACAACAAAACACAGGCGATGATATGAAAAACACGAGAAATGTGAAAATCTCATTATTCAAAATACTTCCAATTAAAACAATAAAATTAATATCTATGTATTAAGTGCAATATTGTGTAATATATTAACATAAACCTTTACATTTCTTCATATCTTGCAACATAAGGTGATATGCATAAATAAGTTATCTAGTAATTATAGAAGACAATATACCAACATGTTATTCAATATATAAAAGAAATAAAATACAAAAATTAATTAAAAATAGAAATATTTTAAATACTTAATATATAAAAATTTAATTAAAATTATCTAAAATTATAAAAGACTTAAAATTTACATAAAATAAGAAACACGTATAATAAGAAGATAAAAAAAATCTAACACGATGTTTGATCACTAATAAAATAAATATGAATAAAACAATTTTTCCGGATTTCTTAAACAAATAAAATAATTTTTTAAATGACAAAGTGATTATTAAATTCATTAAAATTGATTAATCATATTTTTTAATTACTAATAAAGAATAGATATTAAAAAAAAGATGATGAAACATTGAGGCATGCCACGTTGTTACAGTGTTGAGTTGTGGCTGTGGATAACAGATAGAAAGGAAGCTCGAGAGGTTGTGCAGAGAAGAAGACATGGAAGCAGTAGCAGGTTCCCGCCATTTCTCCACTCTTTCCCTTTCTTTATCTCACAACAGAACCCTGCGTTCTTCTTCTCCCAAATCAGTCAAGCTTTCTCTTTCTTCCACCAAGGCTTCCTTATCTTCCAGAAACTGGTTCGCGGTATGTTGCTTACTGTTTAACACAAACACTTTCTGTGGTAATTAATGAACTGATTAGGGTTGTGTGGCAGAAAGAGGTATGGGGTTGGGTGAACTCCAACTCCAAGGGTGTGGCCGTGAGAAGGGACCTCGGATTGGTGGTGAAGGCTGAAATGTTTGGCCAATTGACAAGTGGCCTTGAGACTGCATGGAACAAACTCAAAGGAGAAGGTTTTCCAAATTTTACTAGAATTAAGGACTTATTACATTGTTTAGATTGTTGTTGAAATTATTTGTATGTTTGATTATGTGTGTAGAGGTTTTGTCTAAAGAGAACATTGTGGAGCCTATGCGAGATATTAGGAGAGCTCTTCTAGAAGCCGATGTAAGTTGCCTTTTCAACATGTTTTTGAGTTGTCTCAAATTCTAGGAAACTGTTTTTGAAAGTGGAAAACAAACAGGGCCTTAAGTAGATGCGTGTTGTGTTGGCAGGTTAGTCTTCCTGTTGTCCGAAGGTTTGTGCAGTCTGTCAGTGATCAGGCTGTGGGTGTTGGTGTCATTCGAGGGGTGAGACCGGATCAGCAATTGGTTAAGGTAACTCTGAACTTTGCATTTGAATTCAACTGATTTTATCTCCTTTTTCTTTTATGTTGGGCGGGGGTTGTCAAACTGCATTTGGAGTTTGTTGCATGGAATGCACCATATGACTTTTGCATTATAGCACTATTGTACTATTGCCTGTATCTTTGTATTTCGGTTTGTGTTGATAATATGTGCATATTTCACATGCAATAAAGGTGAGATTTGTATGAGATATTGTTCTATTTTTTTCTGAGTACTGAATATCTATACAAGAATAAAATGGGTGTTATGCTGATCATTGAGTTTTGCAGATTGTAAATGATGAACTTGTACAATTGATGGGTGGAGAGGTTTCTGAACTGGTTTTTGCCAAATCTGGGCCCACTGTCATTTTATTGGCTGGACTGCAAGGAGTTGGGAAGACAACCGTCTGTGCAAAGTTGGCAAATTATCTTAAGAAACAGGTGTTTTCTTCTCACTTATTCTACTTCCTTCCTTGTAGTTTGTAGTTCCTGCACCTTACTGAAAATTTGAAGCTAATCATTTCAATTTTATCTCAGGGAAAAAGTTGCATGCTGGTTGCTTGCGATGTATACAGACCTGCTGCTATTGACCAGCTTTCTATTTTGGGAAAACAGGTACTTGTTTTTTATTGCATTGAAGTTGATCCGTTGCAATTATTTGATGCATCCTTTAAATATTGCCATCAATGTCATTTTAAATTTTCAATTAAAGCTTTTGTATGGAGCCCTCAGATTCTGTTGCTACTACGACAAAACTGATAAAGAAAGTATTGCAGTGGAAGTGATGTGTTTTATTGCCTGTTATGCTTGTGTTGTTAGGGAGTGCTTTGGTATCTAGATATATTTTCTCCCAGGCATTTTCAGTGTATTTATTGATCTATATTTGGCTCTTAAAATATAGATTTTTTTAACCAACTGAATCGTACATCACAGATCTGATTAGTATTATTTCACTTATCTCATTTTCTTCTGTCATTTTATATGTAGTCATATTTATAATTAGTTGTAGCTTGTATCAGGTAGATGTTCCTGTCTACACAGCAGGTACCGATGTTAAACCTTCAGAAATTGCCAAACAAGGCTTAGAAGAGGCAAAAAGAAGAAAATTGATGTTGTTATTGTTGATACCGCCGGTAGACTGCAGGTGATTCTCTATGGGACTGGAAATGTTCTAGCAAATAATTATTTAATTTTTTGTTTATTCTTGAATCATTTATTTTTTATTGATTACGGTTGTATTTCAATTGGACAGATTGACAAGACAATGATGGATGAGTTAAAAGAAGTTAAAAGGGCATTGAATCCAACAGAAGTGTTGCTAGTTGTGGATGCAATGACAGGGCAAGAAGCTGCAGGTATTCAGAAGTGTATTTGTACTCCTATAAATGAATGGAATTTTTTTCTACAAATAGTCCAATGAAAGAAAAAATATTTATATTTATGAAATGGTTAATAATTAATAATCATACTACTGATCTTTTCTTTTGGCTTGTGTAGGTTATTAATTTTTATACTCCGACATTATAACAGTTCCAAAATTCTGACACTACTATTTTCTTTGTACAGCATTAGTGACTACTTTCAATGTTGAGATTGGAATAACAGGTGCCATCTTGACAAAGCTTGATGGTGATTCAAGAGGTGGAGCAGCTTTGAGTGTCAAAGAGGTTTGACTGCCTTTATCTTAGCTTTCATAAAATGTTTTTATTTTATATTTTATATTCAAACTTTGCTGCAACCTTGCAATTTGTTTATCTTAAGCAACGTTTACCATTCTATCCCATAATAATACTACAAACTCCTTCAAAGTTGGTTCCCTTAATTTACAGATGTGAATAATAGATGCTTGAGGAAAGGAAATCCTACCATCTTAGCTGTTCTTCTTTGAGTGATGTGTTGTGTCAATTACATTGACATAAGGCTAGAGATCAGAAATAACCCCACTCAATGGTGTTAAAATCCCATATTGGCAAGGAATATATCTAAAAGTACTTATAAAATTTGGCAATCATTTGGGTTAAGAATCAAAGTGTATCCAATCCTAGTTTTGGGTCTCTAATAGATGTTTAGTCTGGGAAACTTCATACTCTAAATGTTTGATCCTCAGATGAAGGTTGGGTTAAGAGCTTGGAATCCAATCCTAATTTTGGCTTACTTGTTAAGGAGATAAACTTCATGCTCCAAATGTTCAGTTCTTGGATGATGGTTGTGTTAAATCCTACATCAACTAATATGGCCAAAAGACTTTTTGTCAGACTTGGGGAGTTCTCCCTTTAAAGATAGCTTTTGGGTTTCAGACAGTGAAAGGCCCGGGTAAATGACTTAATTAAGCATTTATTCGGAAGTCATTTTGTCAAATGAGAGTTTATTTGTAAATTGGGGCTTATTTTGATAAGCTTTTCAGTGTAGGTTATCGAAATAGAGTAAAAATGGTTTATAGAAAGTTCATAAGACACTTCCATAAGCCAAAATAAGCTCTTCCAGACACCCAACTAGCCTATTTCTCTTTGATGGCTCAACCTCCCAACTTTTATGTTGTCTCTGAAATAACATAAAACAGTTTTTTTTTTTTACCCTGGTAAGTATTAACATAATAGGTCCCTGGAATGTATTTCAATTCAAGAACATAATAGCCTGAAAATGAAATGTTGACGAAGTTGTCTAAGGGTAAACAAATGTTACATTGCATCCTTGCTCTCATGTTGTGAATGTAAGTACCTAGGAAAATGTTGCAGATTTTCTCATAGAAATACACTTAGTGACCCTGCACCTTGTACTAATTACTCATGATTTATTCGAGGATCTGCCTTTGCAATATTGTCCATAAATATCTTATAGCCACATTGAATTTGGAATGGGTGGCAAATATCTAAACCTGACATATAGAACTCCTGGATTTCTGAGCCAAAATATACTAGTTATGCGTCATTTAGTTTGTGAATGGATAGAAGTTGGCATGCCCTCAATTATGGGAGGTTTTGGTATATGTAATTGATTTTTTGAAGAGACAGGTTTACATTTTGGATGAAGAAAACAGGGTGCAAAGGAATAAGCACATTTGGAACTGTGAAGTGATTAATATAACTTAGCGTTCAAAATCTCTTCCCTTCTCTCATATTTTGTTGACTTGGATTGTTCAATGATGACAGGTATCTGGAAAGCCAATTAAACTAGTAGGACGAGGGGAACGAATGGAGGATCTTGAACCTTTCTACCCTGATCGGATGGCAGGACGCATACTTGGAATGGGAGATGTTCTTTCTTTTGTAGAGAAGGCACAGGAAGTTGTAAGTCTCACTATGTTTCTATTTTTTTTTTAATTTCTACAATACAAAAATAAAGTTTTCAATATGAATTGTAATCACATCTGTTGTAGATGCGTAAAGAAGATGCTGAGGAACTGCAAAAGAAGATCATGAGTGCAAAGTTTGACTTCAATGATTTTCTAAAGCAAACTCGTACGGTTGCCAAAATGGGTTCCGTGTCTCGTGTCATTGGAATGATTCCTGGTATGGGGAAGGTATGAGATCCTGCTCATGAATTGTACTAAATATTATATTTATGACACTTTACGTACGTTATGCTCCTTGGAAATTGCAAATGATGGAGGGGAATTATCTGACCACCACTATCTCCCAATTTTGGTTTATGAGCCTTGAATTGAGCATTGCTATAATTTACATATTAATCTTGATATTTGTGGTGTTAATTTAGTAAATGCTTTAAAGCTTATATAAATCTACATGGATGCAGGTTACTCCTTCTCAGATTAGAGACGCAGAGAAGAATTTGCTGAATATGGAAGCAATGATAGAAGCAATGACCCCTGGTCCTTCCTTTCTACTGACCATAAATAAAATTTCCCATACCATTTTTATCTATGTAATTTTTTTCTTGACATGGGAGCATATTTGGTAATTAGATATGATAGAGGAAACATGCAGCATATGTTGATGACATGCATTACCTGGCTGATTTATGATACATCATCCTTTGATCATTTACTTCCACTTTTGCTACCAGTTCAATTATATCTATCAGCAATGATTGTTTTTCTGTATTTTTGACCGAGTTTCTTATACTTCATCCATTCTCCCCTAGGCTTTTAGTCAATTGGTGTTTTCCATGATGATTATGGCTTGAATGTCACAGTTTTTTTACGTGTATAGGTTTCAATGGTCATATTATTTGGCATATTCTTCTTCTTCTTTGTTATAATATATGCATTGAGAGTTCATAATATATTATGTGCTACGGGTAAACACATCTTCAACGTGCAAATGATCATTACATAACAAACTTGTCAGAAACACTCGAGGGCCCAGATTCCCTTTGTTATCAAATCATAAAAGTGCTAATTTTATGCTTTTTTGTTATTGAAAGGAGAATTGACTGTTATTTTACCCTATGATTTCTCAAACCTAGATTAAAACCAATCTTTCTTGATTACTTCCAGAGGAGAGGGAAAAGCCGGAACTGTTGGCAGAATCCCCTGTCAGGAGAAAAAGGGTTGCTGTTGAGTCAGGGAAAACAGAGCAGCAGGTATGTAGAATGAATTTTCTTTCAAAATGAACTAAGTGCATTAGAAGCTGCGGTCTATTTACCAGGGCTATACTTCCTAACACTGAGAAATGAATATATCAGGTAAGCCAACTTGTAGCTCAGCTTTTCCAAATGCGTGTTCGTATGAAGAACCTGATGGGTGTAATGGAAAGTGGATCACTTCCAACACTTAGTAATCTTGAGGAAGCGCTTAAAGCGGAGGAAAAGGTGATTTCATTTTCTATATATATATGCAATTAACAGTTTTCAAGTTACTTTATTTAAATTTTTAATTAACTGAGGTAGTTTGTGTAAAATAATACTAGGTAGTCAAAACCTCATCTATAGGAATGACATGTAATCCATGCTATGAGATGATTCTGAAATAATCCTAATCTCTTGATGTCATTTTCATTTTTCTTATTCTTTGATTCGAAGTGCAAGTCAGTCAGGACCTTCTACATATTTTTTACATAGACTATCCCATTTAAGTCGTGAAACAAATGCAGGACAAAATTGTAAATCTCGAGCTTGTGTTTGCGTGTGCAATTGTGCATGCTACTTAACATAGCATATGATGATGTGTGTTTTCTTAATTCTGCCCGTATCAGGCTCCACCTGGCACTGCAAGGAGGAGGAAGAGATCGGAATCGAGGAGTGTATTTGTGGACTCAACAACCGGAAGACCAGCTCCTCGTGGTTTTGGGAGCAAAAGTTGAAAATCTCTAAAGGGTCCAAAACTAAACAATGAAAGTCTGGATCAACGGTCTTTAGTGATCAAAACGTATGATTTGGCTTTCTTCAGCTAAAATATTCTTTATCATTAGAGCAATTCATATAGCTCCAACTTGTTTGATTCAGCTTTCATCGGCTAAAATAATTATTTACCATCATTAGATAAATTCATATTGCAATGAGGGTTGTCCAGGAGTCTGATGTAATTTAGGCAGAGATGAGTTGTATCATATCTTTCAGGATACAAATCTAAGAAGCATGCGTGTCATTCTTGCACAATCTCAACTTTGTATCTTGGTGTGTTAGTGGAATGTTACACTTAAGACACCGTCCCATATTTTTTCCATTTGATTTTCTAACTTGCAGGCGTTACTTTGACTCCTGTTTGTAGTTCTGACATCGGAAAATGCATGTAATCGTGCAAGGATGGTTCAAAAATTCAAAATGCTATAGATGCCATCTTAGGTACATTTATAGTCTGGCTCATCTTACACCAGAATATTGCTGAACAACGGTACTTGTAGAATCTTTTATTCACAAACATTGCCGTGTTCTACGGACCTATTACATCAGTTTATTCAGTAAAGTGGTAAAAAAGATATATTCATGAAGATATTTTTAAGATTGAAGATGCATTTTTTTATGAAGAAGATGATTTTCTTCGAAGAAAGATAACAATTCGTGCTAAATAAAATTCTAAAAAGTTAGTGTTAAGTAAATTTGAAATATAGAATAGAATATAATGAACAAAGTTACATTTTTTTTTGAAGTAAACGTTTGAGTAAATAATCAAGTTTAACTACAAATTTGATTTTGTCTAAACAAATCAAATGTTGAATGGATATTTAATTAATAAGGTAAATTTGAGTCATTCACAAATAATCAATATTTTTAGAAACAATACTATCATTCATTCAAATGCCAAATAGCAAAAAGGAGTTTTCATAAGGTGAAAATTCAAACTTTAATGCTATATAAAATTAGTCTTTTTTTGTTAAACCTATAAATAACTGAAGTTATTGACACCTTTAAATTAAGTAATGTTAAAATGGATTGTAACATGATAGAGTGAGTTATATCCTATTGTTTGATAGCGAGGTATACTTTAGTTTCCCTGAGAAAACGCGGAACTAAAATGATTATAATAGCAATATTTAGCAGACAGAAAACAGTATGCACCGTTTTTCTATCATTTAAAGAAATCATTATGTATTTTTCTTGTTCGAATCATCGAAAGTTTAGCGGAGTCTGAGCAATTATCTCGGAGAGTTTGAGAACAGGAGGATCCATAGAACTCTCACAACAACCTTATTATTTGGAAAACCGACACTTGTCAATTAAATTTGAGCAATAATTTTGCATTGAATCTGCCATAAAACTTCGATCGTGCATGTGTTTTTTTTCTCCTCTCCGTCTCCAACTATCGAATTCAAAACGGAGGTTCCAACTTGCAGATTATTCTTGAGTAAAAAGTAGGAGAAGAAAATGGGAAGCCCCCCTGTGAGCTCAGACATATCGTTTCCACCAGCAGACATTGATGGGGAACTTGATACTGCATCTGGCAATAATGTTCATCTTCAAGTAGACCCAGAATCATCAGAGCTGGCTACCAAAAAAAATTCCAGGGTACTAAAGAAAATGTCACTTCAATACTGGAACAATTCTTTTTTCTATATATGTATAATCCAATATCAAAGTCAAACTTATTGTCGTTTATATATATAATTAGATCATGATTTATTTGGATACATTCTTAGACCTCTTACACATCATTAATCAAATGGGTTCTTCGATTTGACAACATGTGGCTTTCACTGATTGTTGTTGATGTTTGGTTGATTGTTTGAAGGAGCGAGCTAAGGCGAAAGAAGAGAAAAAGGAAGAGAAAAAGAAGGATGATGCTTTGCAAACACTAAAATCAGCCATTATTGTTTCAGGCATAATCGTGGCTGTGGCAGGTGTTGCCTTTGCCGTAACCAAGAAGTTAAGAGAGAAATGAGCTTTTCTTATGGAAGAATGATACTTGATATACATAATTTTTTTTCTTTGTCTTTTCTTACTTTTTACGTTTTTTTTTTCTAAAAAACTATAAAATTTACTCTTTTTAAATTATTTTATTCTTATTAGATGTGTTAAATGAATGTCAACGTCTGTGCCATGCTATCCTTATTCTCTTTTACACCAGAAATGTGAAGATTATAGTGTATAGACATTGTCTTAGGTTGTTTTTTTGGTCGAGTACCTTTTATATATAAATTTTGTACGTAACTTGACAAATCCTCATCCCCAACAATATTTAACGTTGAAGGGACCATCATGTATGGCTTTTGCAATGTACCTGATGATTCACCTGTGAGTGTAAGTCACATGTATTTATATGGACACATTTTTAATGAGTAATTCATACCACCATTGTTAGTTTGGATAACACTTATGCATCTTATATTTCTTTTCCATTTTAGAGGTTAAATAACTATATAAATACGGATAAATTTTATTTTATAAATCTTTTTAAAAAATAAATAAATTTAAGTAATTTTTAATTATGTATCTCAGTTTTTTCCTTAACAATATTTCTTTTACCGTATCCAATTTCATACGGGATGACATACTTCCTTGATATAAATATAAAAATAATAAAAAGATTATATATATTATATCTTTTAAGATTTGAAAATTAAAATGTTCTTTTTCACCATGTGGGAAGTTTCTATAACTCTTTGTTCAATGAATAGATTTGGGGGAGTGATTGAGTGGATTTGAAGATAAATTTTATTATTGTTTATTTGAGTGAATTTGAAGATAAGTGATAATGAATTTGGAGCTTGCTGTTGAGAGTGAAAGGGAAAGTGAAAGTGATAGGAGATTGAGATTAGAGTTTTAAAAAATAAAAAGTAAAATTGGTAAAAGTAAAAAGGATAAATTTAGAATTTAAAAAACATTAGAGAGATGTAGGGAGAAGATGGGGTGGGGGAGGGAGCATCACTTTTTTTGTGATTTTTTAAAGTTGAGACAATTTTTCTTACTTTTTTTTAAGATAATTAATTTTTATTTGTTTGTTTTAGTTTATAAACTTTGCTAAAAATCAATTTAGTTTTGCGCAAATTATTTAACATTTTGTTCATTTTCTTTCTGGTTTTAGATTTATACTTTATAATTATATTTGTATTTATGATTTTAGAAATCAAACTATAAATCGGTAAATTTTTGATTTGATTATTGTATATATATATATATATATATATATATATATATATATATATATATATATATATATATTGAATGATGATTTTGTTTAATTAGATGACTAATTGATTAATTGCTCAAATTTTAATAAAAAAAAAATTAGAATATTATTATAAGATAAGTGTTTGTTTTTAATCTATAAATTAACCTTTCATCTTCTCCTTATAAGTTTTTAACATTTGTTTGTATTTTTTATTTTGTTTGAACTCCCAAATTAATTTGCATGGCATGAATACCAAAGATGGAATACAATCAATAATGTGATTTAAGAATTAACTTGGTTTCTGTTTTGCATTGTAAAATTTAGATAAATATAATCATTTTTATCGGAAGAATATTGATTCTATGAGGTGATATAGAAAAATTAGATAGTTGATATATAAATAAAAGGTAAGAAGATTCACGCTCAACAAATTATTTGATGCTAAAGTGAGTAAGAACATAAGAAATTATGAGTATAAAACAATACATGATATTGAACAAGTATTACATGAGAGAGTACATAATTTTTATAAGTGATAAACATTCATCTTGTTAATTTTAAGAAGGTAAAATGTTTTTGTTAATGTTTGTTTAAGAAAGTATAATGAAAATTTCTATTTGACATTAACATAGCTAAGTTATCTAGTTGTGAAGATTCACTTCAAAATACTTAAGGAAAGATATGAGAGGATGAATTCTATATAACCAAAGAAAATAACATAAGATATCAAAGACAACATAATGTTATAATATATAAATATTATATTATTGCAAAAGTTAATGTGTGCTTTAAAACCATTAAATGGTGAGCTTTATTGTTTGGAACGTTGCCACCCAACGTTCATTTTCTTTCAAATGTGGAAAATTGTTTTAATTAAATCATTTATGGGTTTTAATTTCCTTTTATTTTCTTGATTCTTTCCAGCTCTATAAATAGGGAGTTCCTCCTCCATTCCAAGACACACCAAACTTCACTCTCTCTCATCTTCTCTTTTCTGAATTTCTCTCTTCAGCTCTTTCTCTCTTCTAAAATTATTCTGGGTTATTCTTATACTCTGTTAAAGAGTTACTTGCTAGTTCTGAGATCCTCAGACATTCTGAGAAGTTCCTGTTGTATCCTGGGGGGCTTACGCAACACACCGCGAATAAGTCCTTAAGGACAGTGACTCTACACGCCTCAGGAAATACTACTTTGTCAGCTTTTCCAACAATCTTAAGGACTTATGGCTGACATCAACAACATGCCTTCAGAGAGCCAAACCATTGCTTCCGGAACCCAGACGGTCTTCGCAAAATCACTTCCGGACGTGTCAAAAATCGAGATTTTCTCTGGACAGAACTTCCGACGCTGGCAAGAACGCGTTTCCACCCTTTTAGACATGTATGGAGTTGTTACTGCTCTTTCATCTCCGAAGCCCGACTCCACTATTCCTTCAAACTCAAAACTAGTTGAAGAGTGGACTTACGCGAACAAGGTATGCCGACACACTCTGCTTAGTGCACTTTCTAATGATTTGTTCGATGTGTACTGTTCCTACAAGGAAGCAAAGGACATTTGGGACTCGTTGATTCTCAAATACACTGCCGAAGATGTCGTCAGACAAAGATTCGTCATAGGAAATTACTACCGTTGGGAAATGATTGAAGACAAGGACATAAAAACTCAAATCAATGAATACCACAAGTTGCTCGAAGACATCAAAGCTGAAAACATTCTACTACCGGATGAATTTGTTTCAGAACTTCTGATCGAGAAATTGCCGCCATCCTGGACAATTACAAACAACAGTTGAAACACAGGCACAAGCAAATGTCTCTACCAGAACTCATTACACACATAATAATTGAAGATACCAACAGGAAGGAGTCTGCTACTACAAGGGCCAAAGCTTTATCTGCGAAGCAAATATGGTAGAAGTAAAACCTGCTCCAAAAAGGTACGAATACAAACCTGATCACAAAAAGAAAAATAATTTTCTTAAATCTCGTCCCCATGAATCTAAACCCACTTTAAAAAGAAAGGAAATTGCTTCGTATGTGGGAAGCCAGGCCATCATGCACCACAGTGCAGGCGTAGAGCGAGAAACGACAATCCTCCTAGGGCCAATATAGCCGAAGGAGATGACATTATTGTGCGGTCGTTTCTCAAGTAAATCTGATGACCAATGTGAGCAAGTGGGTGGTAGACTCTGGTGCTACCAGGCATATCTGTGCAAACAGAAGTGCTTTTACCTCTTACACTAGTGTAGGGGATGGAGAAGAACACGTCTACCTCGGTGATTCCAGGACCTCCTGTTCTGGGAAAAGGAAAAGTTCTTCTCAAACTCACATCTGGAAAGACTCTGGCCTTGAGTGATGTGCTACATGTGCCATCAATCAGAGTTAATTTAATCTCTGTAGCACTATTGGGAAAGGTGGGGGTTAAAGTGTCTTTGAGTCTGACAAGATCATCATGACAAAAAATAATGTGTTTGTGGGGAAGGGATATTGTGATCAAGGACTCTTCATTCTAAATATTTCTGAAAGTATTAATGAATCAAGTTCTTCTGCTTATATTGTTGACTCGTATAATATATGGCATGCTAGATTAGGACATGTGAATTCTTCGTATGTTTTAAAATTACAACGACTAGGATTGATTAATATGCATGATAAACAGAGTTAAAATGTGATATATGTGTAGAATCTAAATTAACAAAGAAAACATGTTTTTCTGTAGAACGCCAAACTGAGCTATTAGGTTAATTCATACTGATCTAGCTGATATGAAACAAACCATGTCTAGAGGAGGTAAAAATTATTTTGTGACCTTTATAGATGATTATTCTAGATATACCAAAGTTTACTTAATCAAACATAAAGATGAAGCCTTTGATGTATTTTTAACCTATAAGGCAGAAGTAGAAAATCAGTTGAATAAGAAAATTAAAAGGATTAGATCAGATAGAGGTGGTGAGTATGTGCTTTTTAATGACTATTGTGTTAAAGAAGGAATTATCCATGAAGTGACCCCACCATATTCACCTGAGTCTAATGGAGTAGCTGAGAGGAAAAATAGAACCCTTAAGGAAATGATGAATGTATGCTTGTTAGTTCTGGTGCACCTGATAACCTTTGGGGAGAAGCCTTGCTTACTGCATGTTTTTTACAAAATAGAATACCCCATAAGAAAACCGGTAAAACTCCTTATGAGTTGTGGAAAGGTTACCAACCTAACCTTAAATATTTAAGGGTGTGGGGGTGCTTAGCTAAGGTGATGTTACCTGATCCTAAGAAAAGGAAAATAGGATCTAAAACCTCTGATTGTATGTTCTTAGGTTATGCTGAACATAGTGCTGCCTATAGGTTTCTAGTTGTTAAAAGTAACATACTTGAGAGAAATTCTATAATGGAGACGAAAAATGCTGAATTTTTTGAACACGTGTTTCCCTTAAAGGTTAGTGAGATGTCTCAACCTGTTGATGATAATGATAATAGTAATACTATAAATGAGGATTTGAGGAGAAGCAAAAGGCAGAGAAAGGAAACTTCCTTTGGAGATGACTTTTATACTTATCTTGTTGATAATGATCCAATAAGCTTTATAGAAGCTACTAGTGCTCCTGATGCAAAACAGTGGGATAAGGCCATTAGGACTGAAATTGAATCAATTCAGAAAAACAATACTTGGACTTTAGTAGATTTGCCTAAAGGAGCAAAACCCATTGGTTGTAAGTGGATCTTTAAGAAAAAGTATCACCCTGATGGATCCATAGAAAAATATAAGGCAAGATTAGTAGCAAAAGGTTTTACTCAAAAACCCAACATAGATTACTTTGATACTTTTGCTCCAGTGACTAGGATTTCCTCTATTCGAGTGTTGTTAGCCTAGCAGCTATCCATAAACTAGTGATACATCAGATGGATGTTAAAACAGCCTTTTTGAATGGTGATTTAGAGGAGGAAATTTATATGACTCAACCTGAAGGGTGTGTTGTACCTGGTCAAGAGGATAAAGTATGCAAACTCTTAAAATCCTTATATGGGTTGAAACAAGCACCAAAACAATGGCATGAAAAACTTGATAATGTGTTGCTTTGTGAGGGTTTTCACCTAATGATGCTGATAAATGTGTGTACTCTAAGTTTGAAATGGTGATTGTGTCATTATATGCTTGTATGTGGATGACATGTTAATCTTTGGTACATGCGATGAGATTGTCACTAGAACTAAATTGTTTCTAGGATCAAAATTTGAAATGAAAGACATGGGTGAAGCCAATGTGATTTTAGGTATTAGAATCATAAGGAAGGGAGATAGTATATTACTATCTCAAGAACAATACATTGAGAAACTTCTTAAGAAGTTTGGATTTTATGACTTAAAACCAGTGAGTACCCCTTATGATGCTAACTCTAAATTAATGAAAAATAGAGGAGAATCAGTATCTCAGCCTCAGTATGCCCAGATAATTGGGAGCTTACTGCACTTGATGAGCTTTTCTAGACCTGATATTGCTTATGCAGTAGGTAGACTAAGTAGGTACACTCAATGTCCAAATCAGGAACATTGGGATGCACTTGCTAGGCTTATGAGATACTTAAGAGGTTCAATGGATTATGCCATTGAATATAGTGGATTTCCCGCTGTACTAGAAGGGTACAGTGATGCTAACTGGATCTCTGATTCAGATGAGACAAAATCCACTAGTGGTTATGTATTCACTCTTGGGGGTGGTACGATTACATGGAGATCAGCCAGACAAACAATTATTGCAAGATCAACAATGGAATCTGAGTTTGTCGCTCTTGAGATGGCTGGTAGTGAGGCTGAGTGGTTGAAAAACTTCTTAGCAAACATTCCACTAGGAATGAAACCAACCCCATCTGTGTCAATACACTGTGATTGCCAATCGGCAATAGCTATAGCTAAAAACAAAAATTACAATGGAAAGAATAGACATATTCAATTGAGACACAATTTGGTGAAGCAGCTGCTAAAGAGTGGAACTATTTCCATTGACTATGTGAAGTCAGAACGGAATCTAGCAGATCCTCTGACAAAACCCTTGGGAAGAAATATGATTTAGAAACATCGAGGGGAATGGGACTTAAGCCACTAGCAAACAAACAAGTGATGGTAACCCAACCTTTGTGATTGGAGATCCCATGAATAAGGTTCATATGGGTAAAAACAAGTCACTTATTAGTTCTGATAGCACTAAATTCATTTTAATCAATTATGTCATTCCTATGGTGTGTGTGAAAGTGCTAGAGACTGCATTATTGAGAGGTTAAACTTTGTCATTAAAATTCTATGCGGTGATAGAATTTTGTCTTAAACAAAGTTTTAATGATTTTCATATCCCTTATGGGTGGTGTATGATTTGCAGCATACACTTGATGAAATCACCTATATGAGTGTCAAGTGGGGCCGCTTGCATGAGATCTTGGCATGATCTCTAGAGCACTCATGAATACCGGGCAAGCGCATGGCCTAGTAAGCGCAACACAGCGATAACAGCAAGGATTGTGGGGGTGTATTGTGATTGATAAACCTCTAACACACGTCAAATGTCTTTGGTTCATATAGCTTGCTATACCAACTACATTGTGTGTTAAATTTATAAATCTAAGATTGATTCATATAGCTTGCTATACCAGCTCTGATGCATTACATCCTATGAGACCCAGAATAAAAATTTCTTATTTTTCTTTTAGTGTTTGAACTATTTGAGTCAAAGACTATTTTCTTTCAACTTCTTTTGCAATATGTGGGGGATTGTTATAATATATTAATATTATATTATTGCAAAAGTTAATGTGTGCTTTAAAACCATTAAGTGGTGAGCTTTAATGTTTGGAACGTTGCCACCCAACGTTCATTTTCTTTCAAATGTGGAAAATTGTTTTAATTAAATCATTTATGGGTTTTAATTTCCTTTTATTTTCTTGATTCTTTCCAGCTCTATAAATAGGGAGTTCCTCCTCCATTCCAAGACACACCAAACTTCACTCTCTCTCATCTTCTCTTTTCTGAATTTCTCTCTTCAGCTCTTTCTCTCTTCTAAAATTATTCTGGGTTATTCTTATACTCTGTTAAAGAGTTACTTGCTAGTTCTGAGATCCTCAGACATTCTGAGAAGTTCCTGTTGTATCCTGGGGGGCTTACGCAACACACCGCGGATAAGTCCTTAAGGACAGTGACTCTACACGCCTCAGGAAATACTACTTTGTCAGCTTTTCCAACACTTACTACATAATTTTATCATCATCATCTCAAATCAATAATTCACATCAACATAATCAAATATTTATAACACAACACAATCATCTTAGCTCAATCCTCATGGTTCACCTATAATACAAACATTTGATTTTACTTCCAAAAGACTTGTGTATTGAATAGACTTAGGCACTTTACACTTATCACAACTCGTTCCCAACGACCCAATCTTTTGGAAGCCAAATTTGCTTGGCACACCCAACGAGAGATGGCTTGCCCAACAAGAAGAAAGTTGAGAGCTTTCTAGAATGTAAAATTCTCACTCACATCCAACAACCCTAAGGTCTCGCTGAACAGGACTGCATAATTCAAAAAATGATACATGCATGTATATCAAATTAGCCTAAAATAAATGTAATTTACTGCAAATCACACCGAGATATTCTAATTAACATTACATACATCATATATCAATTTAACCAAATTATATTGTTTAACTCAATAGAATAAAATAAATGACTTAAACTAGGTCTAAATGATCCATACATTCCAATCTCAATACGCTTATTCTAAAATGATCTCTTATTTAATCAGTTTGACTCATAAAAAACTCAATTATATGCCAACATCTCAAGTTATCATACATTATCTTAGTTATACCACTGTATAAAAAAACCATTCAACAACTAAAATAAGCATTTCATCAAATTCTTATCATTATAATAACTTTAAACAAATATAACTTTTACTATCTTTCCTTATTTGAAATAGTTTTTTCTCAAAGCTAAAACTTCATATAGTTCAATAAATAGGACTATCCTCTATTATTATTATTCTTATTATTTATTACTAATACTTTCTAAATCATTTTAGCATGATAATAAAAATCTAAAATATTTTCTTAAACTAAAAAATTAGAAAAAGAATTGCCAATTGAAACTAAAAAGATCATCATAAACAAAAGCCTTTTTTTCTTAAGAAAACGGAAATTTATTTGTAGTTTTTTAAATTTCGAAACTTATATAACTATAAATCACCTAAAAAACGTACTTTAGTTGGTGCCAACATTAATTATTCTTTCCTTATTTTTACTTTTACTTTTTATTCAATATTTAATCAACATATATATATATATATATATATATATATATATATACACTATAATAAAAATTTAAAATGGAAATTTTATATTAACATTTTATTGGAAAAATTAGTATATTTATTTATTTCTAAAAGAACAAAACAATTATTATACTTTAAAAAAGTATCTAATCGATAGGATTTTTTTATTGTTTTTAAACATTTATAAATACAATCTGTTTCCACGTTAACAAAAGATTTTTAAGCGCAAAAATAATTAATGTTTATAAATCCAAAAACATATTCATTAAAACTATACGGAACTTTTGATTATTTAAGCAGCAATCTGTTACATCAGGAACAAAATGTTTGATGTAAGATCTTGGATCATCCTTAAGCCCATGCCTTTTATCTTTTCTTTTAATAATTTTTTCTTCCTTTTTTTCTTTATTCTTTGCTAGTTTCTTCTTCTTGCTAATATTCATATTGCCTGCTCTCTCTTTTTGTCGAAACTTCTTCTAAAAATCTGATTTAACTTTATATTTTTCACAAAATATTTTGTGATGTATATAAGTTGGTAAACTCTAGAACATTTAAACTGGATTAAATTTCATTTTTGAGTAAATGCTTTTTTTTTTCTGAAAATTTTGCAACTCCTTTCTGTAGTGGTGTTTGAGCTTTTTTTATTTTTTATTTTATTTTAGTTAGGTGATAAAAGTAATTATTTCAACTACTTCAACCCGTGACTTGCAATTTGTTATTGTTTGATTATATTGTTCTAGATCTATAGTATTTTTGAGAAATTTCAAACAAATTTTAAATAAAAGAAACTATATTTGATGAAATAGTGCATATTATGTTTTCTTAAGTTTAAATTGGAACTGAAATGAAATAGATTGTTAAGTTCATGCATGTATAAGTTTAGAGAGTTAAATGAAACTTTGTATATGGATCATATTGTGTTGAATAATCACTGTGTAATTAATTAATAATTGTGCATGTTGAAATATAAAATCATTTAATTTTGAGGTTTGAACTTGGTACATAATTAAATTTAGTATTATTAGATTGGGTATTGACGCTTGAGTTTTCAGTGACCTTTTGGATTTAAAAGTTTGGAACATGAATTAAGGAAAATAAATGAGTGTAATTATGTATTATAGACTTGTTAAAAGTGTGTTAACTAATAAATAAATTTGGTGTGAGTTTTAAAATTATTTTAAGTTGTATATAAAGTTTTCTAATACACTTTCACTCAATTGAGATATACTACCAAAATGAAAGTGAGGGAAATATATCTAAACCTTTATCAATTTTTTTTCTGCTTAAGAGACACAAATGTGTTTTCTCTTTTATTTAAAGCCATTGATTTATGAATAATTATTTTACATTTAAATCTTATTATTTTCTATTATTGTGTTTGACCGATATTGTATTTAATACATGAAGAGATAAAACTGGGTCTAAAAGTTGAACAGAGACTGTAATATTCATATATATATATATATATATATATTATATATATAATTTTTAAATAATAACTTTGTAGATTCTTCAACATATTATAAGAATATGTGTATTAGTTAATGGGGTGCTACATTTAAAATCTTCTAAAATTAGTTTATTTGATCTAAACTAGTTTATTTGATCTAAAGTAAAACTTTAACGAACAGAAATTAGAACAATATGAACTAAGTAATTCAAAAATTGTTATCGAAAAACTAGAAAAAAAAATAAAGAAAGAAAGAGAGCATGAGATACGTGGGTCACACTTAATTCCGTATTCAATATTAAAAAATACCGTACACATTTTACCATTAATGGGAAACAAACACTTTATTATATTAACAAAGAAATATAAACTACATAATCATGATAAAAGTCCTAAATTTAAAATGTACGAAGTGTGTACCGATTGGTATATACCAATCAAATTACACCCTATTACTCGAATTCGGATGAAACCAATTACCCATCAAATATATTTAGTAATTTGATTAAACTAAATAAGTTAGTAATTAAGTTTAACAAAATTAGATTGTGATTAAGTCAATATTAATTAAAAGTTTATAAAAAAAACTTAAAATAGAAATAAAAAATATGATTATTGAAACTTTTGCAACGCATTTATTACAACATTAATTGTTAAATCATTCAGGTATCGAACTAACTTAAGTATCAAAGTATTTTTAGCATATACATCCGATCGGCTGGAGCACACGAGCAACAAGGAAAAAAGTTAGGGAGTCAAGAAGATTGTTTCAAGTGAACACTCACTCCTATACACCTAAAACATTTTTGCCTCCACCTTGGGGCGAACATAACCTTTTTAAGTAGAGCTGTCAAAACGGGTAACCCGACCCAACCTGACCCGACCCACCACGGGTTGGCCACTCGGTGAGTCAACCCAACCCGACTCATTTATTAGCGAGCCAAAAAAATTCGAACCCGACCCGACCCACCACGGGTTGGTGGGTTAAACGGGTTGGCTCATTGGCTCACTTAGTTAACTTTTTTTCACCCTCTTCTTCTTAGATAATTATAATATGTTACTTTGATCGATCAAATTGAAACAGTAATAATTGGACTAATTGATATAAAAGAAAATGAAACAAAAGAAATATATTGTTATATATATTCTAAGCTATCACTACAAGAAAATAGCTAGTTACCCGCGGATCATTATATACGGATTAAATCCGTATGTAATAAACGTATTATATACGGATTTTACATACGGATATTGGGAAATCCATTATATACGGACAAATCCGTATGTAATTGGCGTACGTAATAAAAAAACAAGTAAAAATGAAAGTGAAAGCTCCAAAATTTCCCACACTCTGAAAAAAAACATATCTTCTCCCTCTTCTGTCCTCGAACCTTTAGTCCAGTTCTGCCTCTTCTCCCTCTTGTCGAAGCTGCAGTCCACTTCTTCACTGCACTCTCTTCTCCGCTGTGAGTCCACCTCGCCTGCAGGGAAGCTCTTGTTCAATGAAACCCGCACTCGACGTCACTGCTCGTAGATTCGGATTTCATTTGTCGAACACGGTGAGTAATCGAAGCTTTGAGGATTATTTTTGTTTTCGTTTTCTCTTTTTGTTCTTTGGAGGTTTGAAATTGCGACTTTGGAAACCCTAGGTTGGTTTCTTCGAAGTGGTAGAGATAAGCTGGAGTTGTAGTTGCGTTTTGGTCCTGGTAAGTTTGAATCGTTTAGATTTGAGGTTTATTTGAGTTATCTTTTCTCTCGGTGTTGTTACATTGTCCTATTTTTGCTCGTTGTTGTTTCGAGGTTTGAAATCGCGAATTTAGAAACCCTAGGTGATGGGGTCTTCGAAGTGGAAGAGATAAGATCGAGCTGCTATTGCCTTCTGCATTTAGTAAGTTTGAATTGCTTATATTTTGGTTTCGTTTTATTGGTTGTTATTGAAAATGGGTCTTGACGAAAACTAGTCACTGAAAATGGTTTGCTTCGTTTTGGGTGCTTTTATTGCTTTCAGATATTATTCATCATGGTTTTGACAATCATGTTAGTGGATCCTATTTTGTCAAAAAGTGGTAACATGGTTTAAGTTTGTCATCCTCTGTTTGAAGTTGTTTCCTGGTTAGGTCATGTAATCATTAATTAGATGTTTGTGATTTTATTCTGCTATAATATCTGTTTATTTTTTTGTTGAAATTTTATTTTGACTTTGATACAGGAGCTGAAGTGGTTGAGAAGTGTGGGGTACCTCATTGGGAAGGCTTAAAGTGTTGTACAGTGAAGCAAAAGAGCTAGGTACTGAAGCAAGGTATGTTTACTCCTGAGTTTTGTTGTGTTGTTTCCCCCTCTTTTATGTTTAAAGTCCTTACTTGACTTCTTATGTAGTTTAGCATTAAATTGTATAAAGTTCATTTGAACTTCCTGGGAGAATTTTAATAGAACAATAGAGGAAGCTGCTGGATCAATCTCAAGGTTAGGAGAATTCTGGTGGTGTAGAGAAAAGAAACTAAGAAGAGCCAAAGTAAGTGGCGCTAAACATTATCTTTGATTCTGTGAAATATGGTGTTATGATTATATAATGGGTGAATGATTCTTTCTAATATGATGAATGCAAATTAACATGTACTTTGATTAGAATAAGGTTTTAGTTATGTTTAGCAATATTTGTATGTGACGTTGTGAAATTGGTCCGAATAGGGGTTTCAAGCAGAATAGGAAGAGTTTGATAGGTTCTCTAGGAACATTCAATTAATTGATTGATTAAGGTGCAATGTTGTATGATTGCTGGAGAATTTCACCTGATATAGTTTATAATCCAGAAAACCACACCATTAACTGACATTTTGGTTAAGAAATGAATATTTAGTAACCAAGGTAAGTAGTTCAATGCGCTTGGAATTGGTTAAGTGCAGGTTTGTTTAACGTGATAGCAGATATTGTGGTGTTACCTCTGGTTGCAAGTTTAATATATAGGTTTGTTAAGTGCAGGTTTGTTAAGAAATATGACATAACCTCTTTTTTAAATCCAACACCCATATAGGAAATATTAGAAGACCGCTCCAACTGCTCCTCTGATATTCCAAAAGGTATTCTCATAGTAGTGTTAAGAAACTAGAAGGCATGAATATTAAAAACTACTAAAATATATAAACTGACTGGTAAAGAAATGCACAACTAGCTAAAACTTGGAGCACTCAACTTTCATACTGAAGAACCACTTTTCAGAAGGTAACAACTCTCTAACTTGTGGCTTATGACAGTAGAAATCATAACTTTCTATAGAGATTTCACCCAGTTTACTATTTCAACTTCCTTCATTTCCCATAGTCACATTGAAACCTATTTCTACCAAGAGAAAACGAGAGAGCACCTCTGTATAAAAACTCATCCCTCTACATTTTCCCTTTATACTTCCTAAAGAAAGTAAACAAATTAAATAAACATATCAATGTATATATATATATATATATATATATATATATATATAGAGAGAGAGAGAGAGAGAGAGATATAGAGTGAGAGTAAAGATGTTACAAAAGAGGAGTTGAATTGATTTATTGGTTAGGTTTAGAATGAGAAGTAGTGGGAAGGAAAATATTGGTAGAAAAGAGGTAAACAGGAAGTGATATGGATTTGGATTGAAAATGATGAGTTAGGTATAATGGAGATAGTTATTACAGTTAGAGTAGTGTTAAGATAAAGATACGTTGGTGTGTTTAGTTCCCATCTTTATCTTCTTTTTCTCTCATCCCATCAAACTATAAAAAATAAATAAATAAAAATTAATACAATGTATTATATGATATTTGAAAGCAAAGAAAAGAGCCTGAGTAATGATTCCTCAAGATAATGCATCCATCTTAAAGTCAAAGAAGTCCTCTGGTTCAGAAGACTATGCAAGATCGTTGGCCCTGACAATTTTTCTTATTGCTGCTCCTGTTGCAGTTTTCTGTGTCTATGTTGCCAGAAAACTAATAAATGATTTTTCTGATCACTTGGGGATGACCATAATGGCCATTGCATTATATTCACAATTTATGTGAGATTTTCTTTGCTTGTTATATGCATACAAACGTACACCAAGCATACAATTTTGTTCTTTGACCCTATATTGTTCAGCTGTATTGATTTGGCACTTTATTTATAATCTTGAGAAACATTTCTTTATGTTGCCACTCACACATGCTTGTTTGAAGTAAGCTATAAGTCGGGATTAGTTAATGATAGGTTCAGTATAGTTTACAATAGAAGGAAAAGACAAGGTAGTTGGTACAGTTGTAATTAAATAGGTGTAACAAACTATTATAAATAGTCTTATTAATGAGGAGAGTGGACAGTTTTATGGGTTTAGCGAGAAGGATTGTGAAGATCTTGGCAGGAGATTGTTAGCTGTATTCGATACTCCTACAGGTATTACTCAATCTTGTATGTCAATGACGGTTGTGTTTTAGTAACTTATCTCTCATAATCATCTTTCTGAATACAGAAAAGGACTGTATTGCATGTTTTTATAATTTAAGATATATTATCTTGTAAGATCTTGTAATATTATGTTCATTTTTCAGTAATAAATTTATGTGTTGTTCTGGTGTTTATAAAAAATGGCAGCTCTTGTTTCTTGATTGCCCCAGACCTTACATTTTAACCTTGATTCTTTTCCCAATTATATTTACAACCCTTTAGAAATTACACAGTTAAAGAGGACCTATCAAATATCCTATACATACACTGTATAAGAAATCAAAGAATGATCTTGTGTTGTATTTTATTGTGTATTGAATAAGGCTATTATAAGTCCTTAGACCAGGGAAAGCCTATAAGAGGGTGGTATAAACCTTAAGCATTTCAAAATATGAGCTTAATTAGATAAAGGGAGCTATATGTGGATGCATATAAAATTGAATACATATATTGACTGATTAGTTCCAATCATAGGAGAAGAATTTGTGTCACCATTAGATAAAGGGAGCTATATGTCACCATTAGATAATTACCCTCAGTTCCAATCATATTAAACCAGCACTATAGATGTCGAATTTGTGTGACGAATTCAAGTGTTTAAAACATGAAACCATATTACATGTATTTACATATAATACTTTTATTCAATTTCAGTTTTGTCCAGTCATGTGCAAAAGTGTTGCAGTGTTATTCTGTCATTAATATTTTGATTCTGTTCAGCTGTATTTTTTTTCTTTGTCGATTTGGTTGTGCCTTAAGTAGTTGCTAGCTCTCTGATTGATCATATAAAGAAACGACATCATGTCCAGCTTTGATCAGTTGAGCCAAGTAGCATTGCACATTTTGGTTCCAGTAGCAAACTGTCCATAAACTGTACTTTCTGCATTGAGTTGTTATAATCTGCTTTGGTCCAGTTTTCTGGTGTTTCAAGCTTTGACCAAATCTGCTTTATGAGTCTAAATGTGTTTAAACTGATTGCAAACTCATATTAATCTCAGAAAAGCAAAATGACTGGTTGAATTCCTCACACTCTGATTTCAAAAATCTGCATCAATATTCTTCACTGGTTTGAAGTTGTGCTCACTGTTGTTGGTCAGATTTTGTGGTTTTGAATCTTGGTACAAGTGTGTTTACTATTGTTATACATGTTTCAAGTAGTAGCAACTCTTGTTAATCACTAAAATGCAAAATGCATACCTGAGTTCCCTTTATACAGATAAGTTTCTGGGACAGCAAGTTTCTGTCATTTTTTAGTCTGATCTGTTGAATCAGTGGGAAGGGAAATGTGTGAGGTATGCAAGGTGATCATTTGGGATGGAGTTTTGATTGTGTAGATTTGTTGGTTGAATAATCAGAAAAATATCAAGCTGATGTGGTACAAATGGATGAGATGATTGGACACATGGAAGAGAACCGTCTCTTTGAGATGTAAAGGCTGTTAGGGAAGAGAACCACGGTGGAAGATGTGAGTTGCAATCATAAGTAAATATCCTTTAAGCCAGGACTCGAATTTGAATATCCAAGGTGTGGAGAAGTACTGTATGGCTATTAAGATAGTGGAACTGCCGTCCTTTACTGAGAAGAGCCTGTGGGATGGATGACTAGGGCAGAAACATACTTTGGAGCAGTGCAAAATACTTTAGAAGTGCAGATCAAATTGATTATGAAGGGATTAACTATTAGTTGCTTAAATATTTTGAGAGAAACAGATGTTGTCACTTGGTGGAAATTAAGGATTCTAATTGCTATGTTTGGAGGAAGAAGGTTTGAGAACCCATATATGAGGAATTAGCAACCTTGAGATAATTAGAACCCATATATGCCACTTACCACCCCAATAGAAACCAACAAATCCCATAGCAGAAGCACCTTTCCTTTTCAAGGCTTCAATAATAGGTTTTGCAATTTCAATACATTTTCCCTGCACATTTAATAGGTAATATCATAATAACACAAAATGTTCTTTTCTTACTTTTCCTTTCCATTCAATTGTAAAAATAAATTGACCCCACAATTTGATTTTTGTTCAAGAATATGGCATCAGATGGTTGTGACCCTCCTATTCCACCTTCAGCAAAATCAGATAAGGAGAAGGGCAAGAAGAAATCTTATATGGTCAAGTTGTTAAACCGTTTCAATAACGTAAATGCTTCAAGTAGTCAGCCATCTACACCTACCTCTACCTCCACTGCTAGATTTGTTCCACCACCATTACAAGTTCCTGGTTTGACACCTACTCCACCACCAATTCCACCTTCGTTGGAAGTTCCTCCTTTCACACCTAGTTCACAACAATTTGCTGCTGATCAATGGAGATCACCCTCCCCCCATGTTGGTTCTAACCCAACAACTCCCACAAATATGCCATCACCATCTCCTATAGGGGATAACCCTCCACGTTCAAGTTCAGCAGCCAATGACTTTGAAGATGTTTCCAACAATCGTCCAATCATTACACCTATTGGAGGAGGGTAAGAAAACCTCAATTTAATGTTCCAAGCATATACTGTATTATTCTAATATTTGACTTTTATTTTGGTATAGCTTTTATCCAACAAAAACAACATCCAAAGCAATCACAGCCACCATCAAGGCACAGTTTGATGAGCCATGGGTGACATGGGGACAAATACCTCAGACACGAAGAGATGTTTTCTTTGAGCGTTTTAAGGTACACTTGTGTTCATTTACATTATGTACTACAGTTCATTTTAAATGTTAAGGTCCTCAATTATCTTATCCAATATTCATCTTTTTTGTCAACAGAGAAAGGTTTCATGGAGGTCTAACCATGAAGAAAAGGTGAAAAAAAATTTCCACACAAAAGCATCTCATAGATTATCTGAGATGTTTAAAAAAGCTCGAACAGAAGGAAAAAAACCTGATTGGATGGGGGATATTGTTTGGAATGGTCTTTTGGAGAAGTGGAACATGCCACTTTATAGACAAAAATGTGAAACGGCCAAAAAGAGCAGGACATCTGACAAGGGTGGTTGTTTGCACACTGGGGGATCCATTAGCGTGCATGAGCATGCAATTCGTCTGGTACATATAAATTTATTTTTACATTTCTATACGGATAAACTTTAAAAATATTTGATGTTAACAACTTACATCTTCTTTGCTTGCAGTCACAGGAGCTTGGTCGGTCAGTGCATGTTGATGAAATATTTCAACAGACACATATTCGAGCATCAACAGGAGAATTTGTCGATGAAAGGTCTAGGCGGACACATGTTAGTTTCTACTAACTTATTCTTTATTAGGTTATATAATTCTTAGGTCTATCTATTTAACGATAATCATGTATTCATTTAACAGGAAGAGTTTGAAGCCAGATTTTCTCAAATAAGATCTGAGACAGCATCCGTTGGGGCTTCAACATGTGCTCCCCTAGACCCTGCAGATGAGGAAAGATTGAGGAACCAATGTTGGTTGGATGTTGCTGGTGGAAGGTACAAGGGACGCGTATACAGCATTGGAAATGTCAGTGCTCAAGATGACTGTGTCGATAGTTACATACAACAGACACAGGCATCTTCTTCTCAACAACCGATTGCAGAGGACATTCTTAACCTCCACACACGAGTATCAACCCATGATGACCAACTTCGACAGATGAACTCTCAATTGCAAGGCTTTATTGGTGTCATGATGCAGTATCTTCCACCTCCTGCAGCCGCAATTGCACAACAATTTCTTCAATCCCAGAATCAGCCACAAGCTAATGTTCAACCACAACAACCACAACAACCACAGCAACCAACAACAGATCAACCACAAGATGATACTGTTTATGGAGATTACTAGTTATGTTTTTAGAAGTAGGACATGTGTATGACTCACACTTATTCCCTCAATGACTTTTTTCATGTTATTTGAACTTATTATGATTAACAATTATGTAAACTTTCTTGTTATGATTAATGTGAAATGCATGTTTGTAGGTTTTAAAGACTTAATTTATTTATCAAATTTGTGAATGGATATAATATCCAGGTCTTGTGAATTGTCTGTGTGGTATGGGCAGGTCTTGTAAATTGTCTCTTTTTGGATGTTGGATGACCAGGTCTGCTATTCAAGTCAAGCTGTATGTAATTTATATACGGAATATCCGTATATAACTTATATACGGAATATCCGTATATAAATTATATACGGAATATCCGTATATAATTTATATACGGATATTCCGTATATAAGTTATATACGGATATTCCGTATATAAATTATATACGGATAATCCGTATATAAGTTATATACGGATATTCCGTATATAAGTTATATACGGATATTCCGTATATAATTTACATACGGATAATCCGTATATAATTTATATACGGATATTCCGTATATAAGTTACATACGGATTATCCGTATGTAATCTTATCTACGCCCTTTTTATATACGGATTTTTGACCGTATATAATCCGTATATAACACCACTTTTTATACGGATTTTCGATGTTATATACGGATTTCGGCCGTATATAAATGCGATTTTTCTTGTAGTGTATCAAGCATAAAGTTTTGCCAAATTTTGTTTAATGAGATATAGATAATCGTTTGACCAAGAAACTACATATAGCCATTAACAAAAATATATAGCACAAGATAAAATTGTCATGCTTATAGATAGGTCTAAAAACAAGATAAAACAAATGATATATTCCTGAATTATCCAATCTATAATATTATCCATCTATTAAATTGGAGTCCTGAATGGATAAATCCATAGTATTATCTCTCTTGAAGAATCTTCTTCTTTATCTCCATTTATAATATATCCAATTTATAATCTTAGGGTTTTATTTGCAGATGGAAACTTTTGGAAAGACAGCAACGCGAAAGACTTTATTACTAAGTAAAGGTTGTGCATTTTGAATATTTGATTTCAATAAAAAGAAATAGGATTTAAATAATTAATTTAATTTAATTAAAAAAAATAGGTGGGTTGGTGAGCCAACCCGACCCACCACAGGTTCAACCCGTGTGAGCCGGGTCAAAATTGGCTCGCATAAAAAATTTTGTATTTTTTTCCAACCCAACTCGGCTCAAACCCGTGGTGAGCCGGGTTGGCTCACGGGTTTCAACCCATTTTGATGGCACTATTTTTAAGCCTACATGGTGACCACAAGGAATATAGTGAGCAACCAAGCAAGAGAGAAAACCGTCAATATTCAAATGAACTTGATGGAGATGATAAGAATAATGTAATGACAGATGAACGGGATGCAAAGGAAATATGTGGAGGAGAAAAGGATGTTGAGAGTCAAGAATAAGATCATTCGGCAGAAGAAGGATGGAAAAGGTCATGTGTCATCCACCCCCACCCTCCCGAGACTGGCTAAGTAACCTCAAAAGGATCCAGACCAAATGGTCCAAGCTAGTAGCTTCGTTGCAAGCAAGGACCACCGTCACTCCGTCACAAATATTGACACGACCCTATACCAAGTAACTGGACAATGTCGATGTTCGACTAGTACGACAAATCTATAAATCCAAATGAGCACATCAGGATCTTCATGAACCAGATGGCATTGTACACCACGAGAGACGCCATATGGTGTTGGGTCTTCTCACCTCCCTAAAGGGAGAAGCCTTAGGCTGGTTTTCTATGTTGTCGACAAATTCTATAAATTGCTTCGCGACCATCCCAGTTCATGCAGGTGGAAGGTACTTTTGCAAATAGATACGCACAAAATCATTTGGTGTCAAGAATAAGGTTGTGGATAAGAAACGTTATAGGGGGAGAAGAGGTTAAAAGGACCTTGCTTAAGAACCTATACCCCTCTCAATCCTCCACGGGCCAACATTTTGGAAGAGGCCCCCAACTATGATTTGTTGTTAGCACCAAGGAAGAAACCAAACCCCACAACGGTGATGGTAATAAGCATTTCCTAAACCATCGAAACTTGGGCCACTCTCCCAAGGACTGCTCAACATTGAGGGGTAAGATCGAGGAGTTGGTAAGGGTCGAACACCTGAAATAGTTTGTCAGGAAGGACTAGGTGAAAAATAGTCCACAAAGGAGATGGAGGCTTGCACGAAGCCCTAGGCAGAAGCATAAAACTGAACAAAGGAGAGAATCCTTCCTACATAGAAGTAGAAGTAGAAGTCGTAGTAGAGATCATTTGTTGAGAGGTTATATCAACACAATCTTTGTAGGATTTGCAGTGGAGGATCCTCGACATTGGTACTTAAGAGGAACATCAGAGCTCTCAAGTCGATGCATTCAATGGAGTGAAGGATCAAGAGCATGTTTCTCATCACCTTCAGTGACGAGTACTTCAACACATTTGATATCCATCGAGTTGGTCGACTATGGGATCAGGGAGGTTATAGTAGATCAAGGAAACTCAATCAATATCCTCTACTAGAAAACATTCTAGAAGATGGATATTTTTGAAGACTTGATTATACCATATAACAAATAAATCGTTAGTTTCTTCAACAAATGGATTGAAACACGCGGGTACTTGGACCTGCAAACCAAGATCAGATTGAGGAAGAATAGTTAGGAGGTTAGAGTGGGCTACCTATTGATTGAGGCCAACACGTCTTACAACGTATTGATAGGCCGACTATGCTTGAATGCATTCATCACAATTGTATTCACTCCATACTTGGCCATAAAGTTCCCTTCAAATAAGGGAGAATCTACATCGTGTACATTGACCAGTTGATAACCTAAGAATGCTACGCTACAAGGCTGAAGATGATGTCATACCAACCACCGAGGAAGGTCAGATGATTATAGGTGGCAATGGCTAACCTAGACCCTATACCAACACAAACGACTAGATGGAGCCTCAAGGGGACACAAAGGACTTGAAGGTAGGTTAATTGGACAACCAAGTTACAAACTCGATAACGACTTAAGCTAGGAGCAGGAGCAAAAGTTGGTGAAGGTGTTTCTAAAGAACAATGACATGTTCATGTGGACGTTGGTTGATATGTCGAGCATACACTCAACAGTAATGTCGCACGAGCTAGCTATCTTTAAGGAGGTAAGACTGATCTCCCGAAAGAAGCGTAAGCTTGGGGAAAACTTTTGTAAGCCTTCATTAGTTCTTTCCAAGCCTCTGCTAGCTCCTTCTTCAATCACGCCACCTCTGACAAGTCAGCCCCACGCGAAAACCTCTGACAAGTCAGCACCTCAACCTCAGACAATCCATTAAAAACATCTTTCTCTTTGGGGTTCAACTGAAAGGAGATTTTGTCTCTCATCGTGAAGCTCGTGTTAGAAAACCTCCTGGCAAAAGGTATCGAAGTCTCCCTACCTGAATGATTGAGCTTGGGGGAGCGGGGGCTAGAAGTCGACCAATTGCCTTGTTTTCTTTTCCCATTCCTCCTCCTCCCAATTAGTTGAAGTCATGCATTTGCTGGTGAGGGGAGTAACATTTAACACTTGCACCAGGAAGACCCACGTTACATCAATGAGGCTAACCGATGTTCTTTCTCATCTGCCTCTAACCGAAGGTCCCTCACTAGTAGCAGCCCTAGCACTACCCTACCCTTCTAGATGTTTGTCCAGTAGCTTCTCAAGATAATTAAGATTGGGTGAGTTGGTGTGAGCCATGATATCTATAACAAGAAGGAAAACTTAACCAAGTTGAAAATTATTCAAGACAAGGACCAAACTAAGAAAGATAAATTACCATAAACGTCGTAGCCGACATGCTAGGAACAAGAACATTTCATAAGCTCTCTGGTTAAGAGATTATGTAGTAATTTCTTCAAGACTTCAAGAGCCACAAACTCCTCAGGGATCATCGTCAAGGACTCCCAAGGGTTACTCTGCCTAAGATTTTTTGTCTAATAAAGGGGAACTTAAGTCGATCATCCACATCAAAGAATAATTTGTGGCCTTTATTGGTGATAACGACCTTGAAGAACCTGCCCTTAAAGCCTTTGTAGGAGGTAGCGAAAAGTTGAAACAGGTTTCAATCATTTTCACTTATTGGTGAGACTCGTCCCAACGCCTTAATTAAGACACCAAACACTTTAATAACAACCTAAACGTTTGGGTGGAGCTACGTGGGAGAAACGTTAAGCTCCTATAAGACTCTAGCTTGAAAATTATCGAACAAGAGGTACACATATAGGTCATTGAAAAGACATAAGTAGACGAAGAAGTCCAACCTTGAAGTTTCCTTGTCGTGGCAATACTCGATCATTCCCTTGGAAAACCTAGAGAAACACAAATTTGTTCGCCATGTCCTCCTTTAAAATGTAGGTTTGACCCATGCATACCCGGGGAATTCAAGCAAGTTTTGTTCGTCCCCCTCGCAGAAACGTCCACCTGGATTTCTCTATCAATGTCGATTTACACCTCCTTTGGAGTCTTTCCTTGCGGACCTTGTTCCCCAACTTATCCTTTTTTTTTCTACCAGACCTTTATTAACATGTTGAATTGGTATTGTAATAATATTTACAAACGTCAGACCCCTCTTGGACAACCCTCGATAACTTAACGTCGACTTGAGTGACATTTTATTACTTTGAACGAAAAGAATTGATTGTTGAATGGTGCAAAGATAAGCATAAAAGCAAAAATAGTGAAAATGACAGACCTATGTGACCTATGAGAGTGCCATGTGTCCTCGACCTGAGTGACATGGCGCTCTCATAATTGTTAAATTTGCCACCATCTAATAGCAAAGGACGATATGACGCTTCACGTTCGGTGTCAAACCTAACAACGTGCATAACATGGCGGCATTACCCTTCATTGCCAACGATTAAGTCCTTAACCTAACAACCATATCTTCGAAAAACACACTGAATGAACACAACAATTAATAAGGCGTCGACACGATTCACAGAGTAACACAATCTTCCATCCTCAACGATGATATAAACAAAACCTTCTTTGTTTGTTGACTTAAGTCCAAGCTTAAGGCTTGGGGGCATGCATACTGTATATGTACCAACTTCTATATATAAACCAAATTACACTGAATCTATCGTTTGAACTTAACTGAGACAGATAAGTGTCGATCAGACCCAGTTAGCCATCTAATTAAACTAAACATGTCAGTAATCAGGTTTAACAAAATTTGGTCGTGATTAGGCCGACCCTAATTAGAAACCCATGAAGAAAAGTATAAATGCAAGTCAAAGGTATAGTTGTTGGGACTTTGAAACCCATGGAGAAACCTATAAATGCAAGTCAAAGATATAGTTGTTAGGACTTCTATGATGCATTTATTACAACTCCAATTGCTAAACAGTTTGAGTATCGAACTAACTTAAGCATTAAAGTATCTTTAGCAGACACAACCAATCGACTAAAGCACACGAGAAGCAAGAAAAATAGTTGGTAAGAGAAGAAGATTACGTAGTGAACACTCGACCCATACACTCGAAATATAAAATATATTAATCTTATAATAAAAAACATTATTGTTAATATATATATATATAATATATATATATCTATATATCTATATATATAATAGATATATATATATATAGATATATATATATATATATCTATATATATATATAGATATATATATATATTATATATATATAGATATATATATATAGATATATATATATATATATATATATATATATATATAGGGGTTTGCTAACGCGCGTACGCCTGTTTTTCAGTTGGTACATTTTAGCAATGTGTACCGGATTTTAGTAGACAAAAATACCCTTATATATTATGGATTCCAAGTTTTAAGGTTAAGGGTATTTTAATAATTTTCATTCTCAAAACTTAAAAAAAAAAAAAAGAAACCCCGCAAACCCTTACTCAGCTCTCTCATTCCTCTCAATCCTTTCTCTTTCATCTCTCTCACTCCAACTTTTTCTCTGTCATTCCTATTATAGCCCCAATTGAAAAAAATCAGAAACACATGCCTTTAAAAAATTTTCCTTTGTAAAGAGTTGAGTCATTGACATATTCACCTTCAAGGCAAAGGTTCACTCAAGATCTCTTCAATTTCACCATCTTCACTAACCTCTCTAATTTCATGATCTGTATTTGTTGAATCATCATCTCTAAAAAAACCCTCCAGGCCAATTACTAATTCTTTCGAATGTCTATTATGCTTGTGAAAATTAGATAAAATTATATACGACAAAAATTATAAAATGAAAACTCATTATAAAGTCATTTTTTGTAAGAAATTGTTTAACAACTGAGTGTTTCTGATTTTTTTCCAGGCCAATTACCAATTCCTTTGATGTCATTATGCTTGTGAAAATTAGATAAAATTAGACGTCATTATGCTTGTGAAAATTAGATAAAATTAGATAAGACAAAAATTATAAAATAAAAACTCATTATAAAATATTTTTTGTAAGAAATTGTTTAACAGCAAGTATTTCAGATTTTTTTCCAGGTCAATTACCAATTCCTTTATGCTTGTGAAAATTGGATAAAATTAGATAAGACAAAAATTATAAGATGAAAATTCATTATAAAATCATTTTTTTGTAAGATTGTTTAACAACAAGTGTTTCTGATTTTTTCAATTGGGACTAGAGTATGGATGACAGAGAAAAGATTGGAGTGAGAAAGAGGAAAAAGAAAGGGTTGAGAGGAATGAGAGAGGTGAGTAAGGGTTTGGGGTTTTTTTTTTTTTGAGTTTTAAGAATGAAAATTATTAAAATACCCTTAACCTTGAAACTTAGAATTCATGATATATAAGGATATTTTTGTCTACTAAAACCCGGTACACATTGCTAAAATGTATCAACTGAAAAACAGGCGTACGCGCGTTAGCAAACCCCATATATATATATATATATATATATATATATATATATATATATATATATATATATATATATATATATATATATATATATATATATATATATATATTAGGAAAAGAATCTTAAATTTGAAACTTTTGAAAATGAAATAAAAAACACTTTTCCAATTACATAATAATTATATTAATTCTAATAAGGACAAATATAATAAAACATAACATTTTATATTAGAGAAAAGTTTAAAAAATAATTTAAAAAATAATATAACATAACAAAACCCATTCAAAATGAAAAGAAGACCTTTGTGTTGGAGATTGTATTGATACCTTCAAAGATCTTAATTTGGTCAATAACTTTTTTTAAAACAAATTGGAGAAAGAGAGAGGTATTAATTGATTCATTCAAGTAGCAGTATTTTGTAAATTCAATCATACAATTGTTTTCTTTAGCCAATCATATACATATTTAAGTACTACTACTTGTAAAATACAATATTGATTATGATCATGCATTTTGAACCAAGTATATATATAAATTGAATGAGACTAAATGCGTATAATAATAGCAGAAAGGTGGCTTCTTCTAACGGTATAACACCAACACAGTAATATGATTTTAGCTTCCCGTATACATCAGCACCATTTAAATTAATCTAATTTATATTCTTAACATAGGAAGATTGATTTATTTTAATCGCTTAAAGAATTTCAAGACATGGATAACTTTAGGTGATTTTCTTACTAAATGCTTTATTCAATACAATAATTATTTCTATATTTTATTTCTAGTATAAGAAGAAAAAAAATAATATAAATTTTTAATTTTATTAATTTTATTTGAATTCTAATGTTTAAAGTAGTTGAACACATGTTTTAATTTGTTTTATGAAAGATACAAAAGAAGAAGAAAAGATTGTTAAAAAAAAAGGAAGGTTAAGGTGGTTGATTTGAAAGATTAAGGTTAAGGTTTGTTTAACATAGGGTTGACGTTGTTGGCGGGACATTATCCGAAGGAGGGTTTTATAAGGCAGGCCACCCATCCAATCAGGATTTCGTCGGTGCCCTAAGTTTGCTACCAACCAACTCATACTATTAATAATTTTCCTAACTTCTTGTCTCGCCCTCCCCATTTCCAATAATGACCATTATCTCCTTTTTCAAATCAATGCTGCAATCACTATCTTGACCCTCCCCACCTTCCTCCATTTCCTATGCTTATTATTATTCTCTCTGTGGTTTCAATTCAAGCAACAAAATTAAGGCTGAAAGGTTATATTTTTATAATGTTTTTGTCAAAAAAATAATTTAATATATGTGCTTGAATAATCTTCTATGTCCTCAATTCATCCCTCAACATTACCATGTTTTCCAAAAATTGCAAACAAAAAATTCAACCACCTGTGCTTTTCTAAGAAAACAAATTTTATGAGTTGAAACAAAAAATTGAAGTGGGATACACTTTTAAGAGACGGACATTGATAATAAATAGATTCTAATTACAATATATATATATATATATATATATATATATATATATATATATGACCATAAAATAATATTTTTATCAATACTTTTCAATTGTCTATTATCTAGGTTAATTCTAGAAGTTGAATAGAATTGAAAAACTTTTTCATGAATGCTAGAAAATTAGATAGCATCTAATAGATGGTTTAATAAATAAATGTATACTCTTAATAAACATTTAGATATAATCAATTTTTACAAAAATAAAAATAAAATTGACTGTAAGATTATTACATGTTTTATTTCTGAGGCTTGAATAAATAATTTAACTCTATAATTATTTATTTCATAAAAATATAAGTATAGTTCTTTTGTATCTAAGATTTTTTATGATATAATGTTTTAGGATTTAATTACTATTTTGGTTTTAACATTTATGAGGTTTATTTAATATTATCTTTTATTTATTGTTTTGTTATTTATTTAATTTTTATTTTATTTAAATAGATTCAATATTATTCTTTTTATTAAATTGATTTTAGTGTTTTAAGTAAATTTTATCCAATAAAAAACAACATCCGACATAATGAAAACATTCAAGTGAACGCTAAGCTAAATATTGATGTTTAAGATTTAATATTTAAACGTGTTGAGTCACTAAGTGTATGATAGAACGAATTATTTGTAAAACACTAAACGTTATCAAATTATATATGATTATCTGATATCTCAAACGCGTCTAATGCATTGACACAAAAAGTGTTAAACGTTATAGAACTCTTAACAGAGTGTCTAAACATTATAGTGCCTGAACAAAAGATATAGCGTCTAAATAAATAATGATAAAGCGTCTAAATGTTAGCTTTGTTAAACAATGTAAAGTAGCTTAGACATTTTGCTTCAAACAATACTTTTATTAAACAATGCTGACATGTGCCAATGTGCTTTGAACAAACAAAGTGCTTTATGATCATCAACGTATAAAACATTCAATACTATATGAAAAAGTGCTTCTTTGCTTGTATGTTTTGTTCTCCTTTTCTGTGCAGGTAATGACAATACCAAACTTTATTCAGAAGCTTTGCACAAAGAACAAAAAGATGTTGAGAGATAGGAAGACATTTATGAGATGTTTCCTCAAAGCTTTTAGCTCTAAGAGATCATACAAGCTACTCATGAAAGAAAGCACGGATAAAGAACTGTCACTCTACAACGTAGACCTGAGTCTCACTAACTACCTAAAAAGGCTATTAAGTCTATCTAAAAGTCAACTCTATGTCCAACAGTCATTTCTCGAAGAAGGCTATATAAAGAGGACTCACAGAAGAGAAGAAGCGAGAAGAATATATACAAGAGATCTATCATTGAATACTTATTATGCTGCTCAAAGCTAATATCATCTAAAGCCCTTCATTATAAGAGAAAGACCATTACAAGTTCTCATATTTCATAGTATTTAATTCATTCTCACTATGAGAGTTATTTGAATCTGTACTTTTACTCAAAACACTTGTTGTGTTTGTAGATTCATAAGTGAATTGAAACTCAATTGAGTTAAACAATCTAGACAGTTTGTCTAGGTTGGATACTAGGAGTGGTTAAAATCAGTCTAGTTAGGGAACCAAGAGTGGTTAATAATACTCAGTGTATACTAGGAGTGGTTTGTACTTATTGTAATCTTGTATAAGATTAGTGGAACCCCTTAAGAGATCTTAAGGGAAACTAGACGTAGCTTAAGTTGAGTGAACCAATATATACTTGTGATTTTTATTCTGTTGTTTAAAATATTTTCTTAAACGCTTTATTGAAAACATTCACGTCTAACAACTATTGCAGACTATCTAACATCTACAATAGTTATTAAGCGTTGATTTGCAAAAGAGTTTAAAACACTATTCAACCCCCTCCCCCTTCCCCACTTTTTATTGTTTTCCTACATTTCAAAGCAAACACCAAAATTATGCTTAAAAGTGGTTTGTTCTACATTATGTGGACTACTTATTTTATGTTATTTTTTTATGCTCTCCTTTAACTCTTGGGTGTTTTTATCCAAAGGTAGGGTCACCCATTTAGGACCTTGTTAGAGGCTCAAAACTAGCTTAATTATATCTCTATAAAAGCATATAAATACAAAGAAATATGTGTATTTATACGAGTTTTACAAAACTATAAAAAAATTCCTAACATTTTACTCTCCAAGATAGTAGAGTCTTTTCTTAATATTTCTTTTCTTCTTCTATCAAAAACTTTATGACAAGATAATTTTCATCAAATTTTATCCTATATAACTAGACAATTGGTGTTTAACATTATCTATAACACACACAAAAAATCACATTAAATATAAATGTATGTACTATTAACAAAATAATTACTTTTTAATAAATTTATAGGAAAAACAAGGAAAAAAAAATTTCATAGCAAATAAAGAATGAAAAAATAATTTTAATCAAGAAGAACAATTATCAATTATAAATATAAAACATGAGAGATTAAACATTATCAAAAAGAAAACTTAATAATGTAAAAATACTAAATATTGTTCCTAATACCTATAGTTGATATCACAAACTACATATTTGTATTTGTATATTGAAGTAAGAAAAAATCTTACATAAATTTTTATTTGAATATTCTGTAAAGTAATTTCAATCCATCATTGTAAAACCCCGTTGACTTGTTTTCAAATATATAGATTAAAGTAAATGAAAATATTTTTTAAAAACTTTATAAATAGGTTTACAAAATTCTATTACTTATTTCTTGTAAATTTGATCTTTCTAACGTTTGTCATTTTCACAATTAGATTACACTATTAAGGAAATAATAAAAAATAAATCAATTTAAATCTTGATATAAGTTGAACTATATAATAATTACATATTAAAACAATTGTTCTCGCAAAGAAGTTACTTTAAACTAAAGGGGAACCAATAACTTACATTTTTTTTTCAATTATTTTCATTCATATTTGTTGGAAATATCCTTAATGTTATGGATTGAAAAGCAAAGAGGAAGAGGTTGAGCACGTTAGCCCCACATGACCTACCATAGTATATGTGTCATATAATTGGAGATACATCTTCAATGGAAAGGCTTGTAACAGGAGTCTAACAAAGTATAATTGCTTATTTAAATGACATTGTTTAGTATTTTTTTTAATGATAAATCATTTTAATTGATTCATTTAAGCAACTTATGTTGAAATTATAGTAAAACTTTTATTCTGGTTGTATTGAATTAAAAAAAGGTTTTAATTCTATATTGATAGAAATTTAAGGTCTCTCACACATCTAAAAATAAAAATAAGTAAGATGAACAATATATAATTAGAAGGACATATAAATTTATTATCTTAAAGTTTTGTTTTGTTGAAATTAGTGTTTTGGTCTCTTATATAAGATTATTTACATTTTATTAGTGTTGAATCTCAATGAGTGTCTCTCATCAAAAAGTCTAATATATCAAAGTTGATGGTTTATTCCAATGACATTTTGAACAAGTATGGTATAAAGGAGGTGAAAACTCCTAAAGTTTAAGGGTTCCTTGTATCAAAAGTCTCTTAGTGTATAATAGTGTCACATTATAGCGAAGGTACAAAAGAATGGTTATCACTAAGATACTCATGCTTAAGAAGGAGATATTTCAATGCAGAGAGACTCACACTTGAGAGAGAAATTGTTAGTAATTTAAGATGATTTAAAAGTTTCACATTGGGTAAATTTGAGTAAGATGAACAATATCTAAGTAAAAGGATCCTTAAACATATTATCTTAATGTTTTAAGTTGAAAGTGGTGTCTTGACCTCTTATTTGGGCTTGTTTACATCTCATTGGTGTTTAATCTCGCAAGTTGTCTCCCTTTAAAAGCCCCAACGTTACATGTCCTCTCTTGCCACAATGGTAGCATTTGAAATGCTTCTAACTTTGAGACTTTGATCTATCATGAGTTTGACTCCCACTAGATTCGTGTTCTATTGATCTACCTCTAGTAATCAACAAAGTCTCTACCTACTTTGAACTTTTTAGCCTTTCCACCTTTCTTTACTAGCTAGATTCTTTTTTTAGATTAGCTCCAACAAGATCAAGTGTAGGAACATGTTACTATTTTTATTTGTTGTGTTCATTATTAGTAGAAGCTAGATAAGGTAAACTTGAAGCTCTACACATTGTTTTTCAACTATCTTAAAATTTGCAGTCAAAAGTTGGGCAAACAATGTATTCAGACTGTAGATGTGATTTTTCATTGATGTTGACTCATTTATTTGAAGAGGATAGAATTTTCTTCTCAAGAATATTCTTGTATGAAGTGACTTAGCCCCATGCAACTTAATGAGAGTGTCCCAATCTCCTTTATAGTAGTTCTATCCTCAAAGCTAAATAGAAAGACATCTATCATTGCTAAGTGAAAATATGCAATAACATTATCTTTAATTTATCTCAACCTTTGATCCATGATGTCTACGAGTTTTCTTCGATTACTTATACACAATTGTCTTTTCTCAAAATTGCTTCCTAAAATTACAGGGAAACACTAAAGGGGCGAGGGGTTGAATAATGTTTCTAAACTCTTTTCGAAAACTAATGCTTAATACCTATTGCAGGGGTTAGACGGTCAAGTATTTTATACTGGTTCACTCAATCCTGAACTACGTCTAGTCTCCCTCAAGAACTCTTGAGATGTTCCATTAATCTTATCTAAGATTACAACCGAGTACAAACCACTCCTGGTATACATTGAGTATTCTTACCACTCTCGGTTCCCTAGTCAATCTTGACTGATCCGAGTTTAACCACTCTTAGTATCCAAGTATTCGTATCCAAGTATTCTAACCACTTTTAGTATCAACCCTAAACAACTATCTAGTAATTTTAACTCTCTTGAGCTAAACAATACAAGTGTTTTAATTCTCTTCAGAACTCACAAACACAATTAGTGTTGGTTTACAAGTACAAATTCTGGTAACTCTCACTGAGAGGATAAATGCAATAGAAAGAAATATGAGAAATTGTGAAGTTCTTTCTTTTTGTTCTATGAACAGACTTAGACAATGTAAGCTTATGAGAAAATAACAATGTAACATTACAATGATAGCGAAAGTTCTTATATTCTTTTGTGCGAGTCCTCATTTTATAATTTTCTTTGAGAGGTAATTTTTATTCAGAGATAGTTGACTTTGTTAAGAGTAGTTGGTTTATTGTACGAATATATGTACTTTTCTTCACCTTGGAAAGAGTAGCATTGCTTTCATAGTTAAAGCTTGTACGACTAAGGTAGGACATAAATCTTTAGGAAATATTCCAGGAATGTCTTCCTATCTCACAACGTCTTTCTGATCCTTGTGCAATGCTTTTGAGTATATCTTGGTATTGTCAATATCTACACATATAAAGAGAAAAACAAGAAGCAAAGTAGACAAGGTACAATATGTAGATGCATTTAATGATTTATGCGTTGATATGATATTGAAGCATGTTTTGTATAAGTATTTAGTGTAGGTCTGAGCTTTTTCAAGTAATAATAGTTGTTAAGATATAGCGTTTATGGATTCTTTCAATAGACATGTTTCTGACAAATGTTGTTTAACTCTTCTATACTTGAGACGTCATGGTCTGTTTTATGAGTGTTTAACAAGAATGTTTTGATGTGCATAAGGTCCAAACGTTATATGTCTCTAAATGATATTTCGTTAAATATTGTTTGGTAAACTTTGAAACTTCAAATGTTAGATAATTTATTTTCTTTAAACGATTTTGTCTTAACATTTTCATCTTTAGTTTCCACAATGAGCCATTGAAATTCTCAATTTCATATTTTTTTGTCATGACTTAAAAATTAACTTATGCATTTCTAACTATAAATATTATCACTATATACTATAACAATGAAGGTAGATTGTAAACTAGTACATCAGATAAATTCCCAATAAAGAAAGGTGGGTGGCTAATTGATAAACACTAGTAAGAACTTTCCTAGACATATATTTTCACATTACCACATTATACACTAACTAATGAGAATAATTTCTTTTCTAATCTGAAATATCAAACTAACTATAATCACAAAAAAGTAGTAAATCTTAAAAAATATTTTGAGAAAATCAAAATTTGAAAGGACCGAATATATATATATATATATATATATATATATATATATACATATATATATATATATATATACATATATATACTATATATATATATATACATATATATATATATATATATATACATATATATATATATATATATACATATATATATATATATATATACATATATATATATATATATATATATATATATATTTATAAAAGTTGAAAACAATTTTTTGGGGAAAGGATTATACAACACTATTCTTATCGCAATAAAAAAAATATAATTAGAGAGAACAATTTAACTTAGCTCAAATATCAATCATGGCTACTAGAGTAACAATACAAATATTCAACTAAAATAAAAGAAAAAAAATGAAAAGAATAAAACAAATAATAGTCAATGATGTAATTTTATTATAAAAAAAAGTTACAACATCCTTCTTTCTAACTCCAAGCAAAAAATAATAATGATCTCTTTTGCAAATAGGAAAAACAACTACAAATAAAACCTTCCTTAAAAAAATAATTTCCTCTCTTAAATTTTTTTCTCAAACACTAAAGCAATAAAAAAAAAAAAATATTTTCAGATATCTTCCTAAGCAAATACTATGCTCATTTTATAACATAAAAAAATAAACATCGAAGTTCCTAACCATATGAAACTTCTCTTCTCACTTATATAAAAATAAAATATTAATTATTTTATAAATTACTTTAATATTATAATATTATTTATTAATATTTTAAGATAAAATTATAAAAGTATATAACTAAAATGTTAATTTATTAGTTTCCAATTGAATATTTTTCATTTGGAAAAGAGTTAAAATATCACGTCCATTTTGTTTGTTTCGTTTTAAGAAATCAAATATACAGGCAGTGATTAAGAGAAATGTTGTGGACATTTCTCACAAAGACATAATAATAAAAATAAAAGTAATAATAAAATATTATTCATATGAATTCATGCTGTGAGTAATTTGTCACGTTGTCTTGATTAATTAAAAAAAATGTTAAATAACTCAGTT
>NC_142173.1:25128480-25235564 GCF_029865625.1 Vigna umbellata
TTTCTATAGCTTCCTCTGGAGTTTTCCATTTAATATTGCCTCCTGCTGAGGCATCAAGCATCATCTTGGTTTGTGAACCAAGCCTCCAAGGAAAGTTAAGACTACTTCCTGTTCTTCAAAGCCATGCGTGGGTGTTTTTCTTAGCAAACTTTTGTATCTATCCCATGCATGCCCAGTGATTCTTCCATGCCCTGCTTAATGAAGATATCTCTTGCTTGCCTTTTGTCACCTTGATTGTGGAAAGTACTTGTTCAAAACTTTGTTACCACTGCTTCCCACTCTGTGAAACTTCCTTCTGGAAAAGAGTTCAACCAAGCTTAGCATTGCCTCCCAATGAGAAAGGAAACAAACTAAGTTTGATTGCTTCGTCTGGCACCCCTTTATTTTCACTGTGTTGCAAATTTCATTAAATGTAGTCAGGTGCTCATATGGGCTTTCATGAGATAACCCATTGAATTGATTACTCTTCACCAGTTGGATCAACGCTGGTTTGACCTCCATATTGGCTGCATTGACTCTAGGTCTAGCTATGCTGTTAAAATGTTGAGGTCCAGCTACATTAGTGTAATCAGCAAGAGTTCTTCTGATATGATTATTCTCCATGTTTTCTGTGCTATTGTCAGAACCTTGTGGTGATGGTTGCAACAGAGTTTCCGGAGGAGGGAAAAGTTCTCTAGATGTTCTGATTCTTCTCCTCCGTCTACTGTCTTCTAATCCTTCAAGCAACGTTTCTGTTGTCTTCTTGCTCCTAGTTCGAATTGCCTCCTGCATACACAAGAACACAAAACCCTAGAAGATTTGGTTAGCACAAAAAGAAATAAAATAAAATAAAAATTAAAAATTCGAAATTTAAAAATAAAATAAAAAAATAAGTCAAAGATAATTAATAATCACACAAATTAACCAATTAAACCACGAGTCCCCGGCAACGGCGCCAAAAACTTGATGGACAAATTTATGAACACCAAATTATGATGTCACAAACTTGTTTTCAATCGGCAAGTATGACCGAATCGTTCAAGTAATAAAACTTGGTAAGACCAAGTATCGTTCTTCCCAAAGCTCACGGCCTAGTTTAGTTATGTGATTTCTTAATTAACTAGACTTACAAACGAATTAATTGGGGTTTAAAATGCAAGACAGAAATAAATGTATGCATGAATTGTGATCAATGGCAAAAGCAAAAGATAAACACTTTCAATGAATTTATGTATGGATATGTTGTTGGGGGTCAATTTCATCTTATCCACTCTCATATATTTTAGGAATTCAACGATCAAATCACCATTGTTAATGCCACTCTCTAATGTACCTTTCCAGAAGGCTTCTCCCTAATCACGAGTTCATACAATTCCTAGCATTCCTAATGATTAGTTCATAAGTTCAGGAGCTTAACGACAACCAATTAAAATTGGGAGAAATTCCCCGGATCTAGACTTCCCCGTACGTTCCCGTATCGACAAAACCAATAATCATGCATCGAATGAGTTAAACCATGCAAGCATTAACAAAGAGGAAAAACCCTAACTAATGATGAAAGAAAGCATAGATCTTAAATAAAAGATGTAAAAACAGATTCCATATATGAGAGTTTCACAAGATTACATTGATTCCCCAACAAACATAAAGAGGTTAGTTCACCATATTCATGGTGAACCTAGATGAATTACAATGAAAGAATGAAAGAATAAACCCTAAAAAGGTGAAGCGGAAGCCTCAGCATCCAAGATCCTCCTTCAAAGGGGTGGTAGAGAGAGTGTTTGCCTCGTTCCTGCCAAAGATACCTAACCCTAGGAAACCCTAAAGCTTATGTATCATTCGTAAATTACAAAAAGTCAAGTCCAAGCCCATTAAAGTGCCGCTCAGCGGTAAACTACCGCTCAGCGGTGATTGCGTGACTTGTTTTCTCCCCTCAGCGGCCAATTTGCCCCTCAGCGGATCTCCCGTGACTTCCAGAGTACCGCTCAGCGGTAAACTACCGCTCAGCGGTGAGTGCGTGACTTGTTTTCTCCCCTCAGCAGCCATTTTGCCCCTCAGCGGACCTCCCGCAAACTCCTGAGTGCCGCTCAGCGGTAAACTGCCGCTGAGCGGTGACTTCGGCTTCTCCTTTTGCACTTTTTGTTGTCTTTTCTGATTTCATCTCTCTCCTTCTTCACTTCTTTTACCAAATTCACCTTAAAACCTGCACAAAAACACTGAAATCAAGCATAAACCTGTCCAACTCTCTTATTTCTAAAAATATACAGAAAAACATGATTTCAAGCTAATTTCTAAGTGTGAAGGTTGCTTTTAGTGTCAATTTTAATCATGAAAATAACAGTTTTTCAACTGTTATCACATATCCAACACATATTCTTGAGGAATAAATAAATAATTGATTTCCATGAACCAAACAAAAGAGATCATACTCTTCTTCAAAGGGTACACGGGATTTGTCCTCATGTCGCCATCTCGTGCTGTTATTATCCGCGCCAACTCTCCCCTTAGCTGGCTATCCTCTGTCCCCACCAACCTCACCACTCGGTCAATGCAAGCCTACGAATCAATTCCCTTCAATTTCACTACCAAATCGCAAACGCGTTATCACCTCATTCACTCCACTCACACCATCTCCCTCATTTTATTTCACCCCCTCCCACTATATATATCCGCCAACACTTCCCTCTTTCACAGCAATTCACCAACAACATTTCACTTCTTTCTTAGACAACATAAACAAATGGCCTCTCTTACATCCTTATGCTTTCTCCTATGTTTATTTTTGGTTGTTTCAATTCTTCCTTTCAGTTCAGCCAGGAAACTCACTGAGTCAGAGCCCCAACTAAAGTTCCAATACCACAGAGGACCTCTTCTCACAGGTAAAATCTCTGTCAACCTCATTTGGTATGGCAAGTTCAAACCTTCCCAGAAATCCATACTCACTGACTTCATCACTTCCCTTTCATCTCCCAAACCCGTCACGCCCCAACCATCGGTTGACACGTGGTGGAAAGCCACCGAAAACTTTGCTATGCTTTAAGTTTATCCAAACGAAAAGGATATTCTGCTAGGAGACAATCTGTGACTAAAACACAAGAAATAGGAAGATATTTGAGGCCTATATCTTTAGATTATCTAATAACAAAGGTTAAATCCCAATTGCTTCCTAGGATTTTTTATATTTGAACAATTAAAGTTTGTTATATTTTTGTTCGTGAATATATATGTAAGGATTTTTATTTTGTATTCAAATAGACAGGGAAGCTTATGTATCATATTTGTCATGCAGGGATTCTCAAATAGTAAATTGAGCGTATTTTTCCCAAACTTCTTTCCACATAGAAAAAGAATAACAATGCCACTGGATATTTCATACAAAAAACAAAACACAACAACTGATATTTGGCCACATGAAGGAAGGAAATAAAGGCAATCTTTATGAAAAATAAAATCATTAGAGAGAAGTAATGCTTACAGGAGCCTACCAAGAGCATCAATTTTGTCCTTTCCTGAGCCACTCCCACCACCACGCCCTCTTGTTTTTTCTCTATCATTTTTCATATTAAAAGCCTTTCCACGACCACTGCTAGAATTGAACATTAATATCAGAAAGCATAAAATAATGTAAAGCAATCTATGACAGAAACTTATTCTTTTCACATGAGCACGCAGACAGTTCATACAGGGTTTTGAAACTAGGGATAAGAAAAAAAATTATATTTTTCAATCCATGTGCTAAAGTTTCAATACAAGACCAAAACAGATCAAGACAATTAATCGAAGACAACATGGAAAGGCAAAGAAAATACTTAGCTCCATGTAGACGCGCCTAATCTAGGCCCTGAATACCACTTGATAGCTCCAGGTCGAGGCGGATCGACGAGGAACCATGGAAACTGGCATAGATCGAGCTAATTGAAGAAGAAGAAGAACGAATGACGAAAAACGGAGGCAAACCCTAGATTGAATGGTTTGATCGGTGTACATTCTAGGGTTGGGGATTTGGGATGTTTTGATTGGTGGAGAGAAAGGATTCAACGATTGAATCAATGGAATGGAATGAACAGAGGTTTTAATCGGGCAAAAGTGAAGATGGAACGATGAGGATAGGTTTAATTGGTGAAAAATGGATTCTTTGGTGGATTAGGCTGAGGTAAGGGAGAAATTTACAGGAGAATGAAGATCTAGAGACTAACCATGGCTGGGCGGATTAAGATCTGAGGTGGAGGAACTTGAAATATGGATCAGAGACGAGCGAAGGTTCGAGAGAAAAAGAAATGTGTGCGGGTGGATCTCTCCAGAGAATGGCTAAATGAAGATGTGATTTCGGATATGAAGAGGCATCGTAGACATTACCGAAGGGCAAAAGGCCCTCGGTAATACGCGATTTTATTGTAGTGCAAACCCTTACTCACCTCTCTTATTCTTCTCAACCTTTTCTCTTTCATCTCTCTCACTCCAACCTTTTTTCTGTCATCCCTACTGTAACTCCAATTGAAAAAATCAAAAAAAACAATTAGCCTTTGTAAAGAGTTGAGTCATTGACATATTCACCTTCAGGCAAAGGTTCATTCAAGATGTCTTCAATTTCACTATCTTCACTAACCTCTCTAACTTCATCATCTGCATATTTTGAATCATCATCATCTCTAAAAAAACCATCCAGACCAATTACCAATTCCGTCGGATGTCATTATGCTTGTGAAAATCAGATAAAATTATATACGACAAAAATTATAAAATGAAAACTCATTATAAAATCAATTTTTTGTAAGAAATTGTTTAACAACTAGTGTTTCTGATTTTTTCTAGGCCAATTACCAACTCCTTTGATATCATTATGCTTGTGAAAATTAGATAAAATTAGATAAGACAAAAATTATAAAATGAAAACTCATTATAAAATCATTTTTTTGTAAGAAATTGTTTAACAACGAGTATTTCTGATTTTTTTTCCAGGTCAATTACCAATTCTTTTATGCTTGTGAAAAATGGATAAAATTATAAAATGAAAACTCATTATAAAATCATTTTTTGTAAGATTGTTTAAGGGAAAATGTTTCTGATTTTTTCAATTGGGGCTACAGTAGGAATGATAGATAAAAGGTTGGAGTGAGAGAGATAAAAGAGATAGGGTTGAGAGGAATGAGAGAGGTGAGTAAGGGTTTAGGGGTTTCTTTTTTTTTACATATTTCTAAAATGTATCAACTGAAAAACAGGCGTACGCGCGTTAGCAAACCCCATATATATATATATATATATATATATATATATATATATATATATATATATATATATATATATATATATATATATATAATTAATGTTATGTTCACTTTCGAAGATGAATTTAGAAGGGAGGGATTGGATGGATTTGAGAGTCAGCTGATTATTGTTTTTTTAAAGAGATTTGGAGGTGAGTGAAAATAAATTTGAAAACAAAATTTGTGAAAATTAGAATAGGATTTGATCAGAGATAAGAAAATGGTTTAATTGATAAAAATTAAAGATTATTAAAATGTCTTTAATAATAAAAATAACAAAATATTATATTTATTAATAATATATTTATTGATAAAATGAATTTCAAGTTTTAAAAAACCAAAAAAATAATAATAAAAAAAATTAAGTAAAGTGAATTTTTTTTAAAACTTCACCCACACAAACCACCATTAAATATAATATACTTTGTGTTATTTAATCACGTTAATTTTATAAAATTTATTATATTGTCTAATAAATCTTCAAATTCAAAAACATTTAAAATAATAGGACAAGAATTATCACAAAAAAAAATTAAACTAAGACATTCTAAAAGAAAAAAAATTGCGCAAAGATAAATATTTAAATGGTTAACTAAATTAAGATTTAAAAAGAAATTTTTTTAATCTATAACAATTTTATTAGACTCAAATATAAATTTCTGTGTTATAAAAATGTATGATTTATAATGGTGGAAAAAAAAGAAAGTTGAAATATTATTAGATGTTTGTTTTCTTCACTCTTAAATTAATGGTGAAAGAAAGAGATTAATTGGATGATGGAACAGTTTTGTGGGTGGTGGAAGAGGTGTATGAGCTTGACAATGGGCTTTGAAAGCAAAAGGGTTTCGTTCTACTTTGCTTTTTGATATATTATTCATTTAAAAGAGGACTATTTCATTTTAACAATGGAGAATATGTGTAAAACAGTGGAGAATATGTGATGAGTAATTTATTGATGCTGGAATCGAATCCAAAGTTACTTGGAAGGGTTACATTTATATGGAACGAAGGTTGTGTAATCAGTTCTCTCTTTTTTGAAATTGATTACTTGTATTAAAAATCGTAATTGTATAAAGATAAATTTGACATTAAAATTGAAATTTTCAATAATTTTCCAACTGCATTGCTTCTAAATCAATGAGAATGAACATAACTTATCTCGTAATTCCGTCTTCACAAATACACACAAATAATACAATCTATTCATACCAACACAACGTACAAGTTAAAATCAAAAGATAATTTAAATATATATTTTTAAAAATGTTTTATATATTTTTTAAAGATAAAATTATGATAGAAGTTTAAAGACAAAGATGAATAATATATAGTGATTGATTCTAGTGATTCCAAATAAACTTAAACCTCATTGTGTATAGACATTTTTGCTAACAATTAATGTGTAAAGTGAAAGAAAAAGAAGATTGTTAGAAAGAGAAAGGAATAGATTTATAGAGAGAATATAAAGAGAATTATGAGTGATAAGATTACAAAAAGAATTGATGAGGGGAGTACATGTCTTAATGTACATATATAAAGCATGTAATTATATTTTGTTGAAAATAAAATAAGTTAATCTATATGTATATATATATATACATGATTTTGAGTTAGTTTGTGTAAGTGGTAACATTTGTTGTTTCTCTTGGTCCCTTTGGATTTGAAGCTCCATCCGTGAGAGTGACTTGTTGAACAAGACGAGGATTATTAGCCGTGACCTTATATATTTCTTGGTCAACCCTTTTTCCTGCATTTGCCACATGAAGATCCATTTCTGCTTCAGCTTCTTTTGCCAACCTAATCTCACGAGCCACATCCATTCTTGCTTTCGCTATCTCTTTCTCAGCCTGCAAAACCATTCATAAATATTCCTCTTTCCATCTTAATATAAATGATTAAGCTAAATTATATATGTTTAATACCCTTTCTTCTGCCCTTGCTTCTTGTCTTGCCTTTCGTGTAGCATTCAAATTCATTATCTTTTCTTTCACAGCTTGCATTCTTTCTAATCTTTTCAGGCCTTCTATTTCACACTGTTACTTCAAACATATAATAGAAATTCATTCTCTCTATATATACATCAAGACAAACACATCTTTCTCTGCATTCATGGGTTCTCATTCTCTCTCTATTTTATGGTGAACGACCGTCATCTTAGAGATGTTAGGGCAATTATATATGTGGGTTGCATTCTCTCTAAAGCTGTGGATAAGAGTAAACAGAAAACAAAGTTATAATATTCTCCATATTTAGACTGTGTTCAAACATCACCTTCCAAAAACATATATAGATTCCTCTAAAATCAATAAGTGTACCTTAGTTTGTGGCTTCAACAGCTGGACTTGTCCCAACACCATTTCAAAACTCAACAACTAACTTCTAAAAGAATTGTATTTAAAATTGAATTTTAAGACAACCAAACCTTATAAAATGTGGTGTATAAATTGAAATTTGCATTCTATGTTTTTACAATATTTCTCTTCAATCTTTAAAAACACATTTTCATATTTGGAAAAAACTTGTTTCAAAGTTGATGAAAACAACGAAACCATTAATAGTGATAAAGATCTCACGTCAAATAGAAATAAGATAAATTTATATTATATAAGTATATGTTAACCACAATTTATAAACTGATTTTGTAGAATTGAATTGGATTCAGAATTCACTTTATAAGATGATATCAGAGTTATTTAAAAATATATTCTAATGAAATTTGTTATTTGTTGGATCTACTATATCATTAACTATCGGACTCCTATCGAATCACTTGTAAATAAATAGTCTTATGCTTAATATAGGTATATTCTTCTACGTAAAAGAGGTTTGGCGGAGATTTTATATATATATATATATATATATATATATATATATATATATATATATATATATATATATATATAAAAGAGACCAGGAAGTAGATACAAACCCATCTTACTAGGCACTTTTATAAAGTTGAGTTAAACTTAAAATCTATTTCTAAAAAGTAATTTGCTTAAAAATAATGTCTTCATAAACGAGACCCATTGTCAATTTGAAGACTCCATATGTATGTTTCATGATGGAGTGTTACTCCCTCCACTACCACACACTACCACACACTGCTCCCTACACCTCCCCCTTCCTCTTTTGTTCCTATAAAAATTTTAATTCGTGGTGGTTAAAATGTATTTACCTCCACCAACATCCACCCACTCACCCCTACACCTAAGCACTTCCACATAAATAAGATTTCTCTTACTTCTTCTCCCCTCTAATTGTGATATTTTGGGAGTGTGGTGTGTGATTGAGTGAATCAGAGAGTAAAAATTTAGGGTTCTAAGAAAAAGTTATAAAAGGTAAAGGGTGTGGGGTAAGGGTGTGGTGTGTGGCTGAGTGAATAAGAGAGTAAAAAAATTAGGATTTTAAGAAAAAAAGTTAAAAAAGGTAAAGGGTTTGGGGGTGTGGTGTGTGAGTGAGTGAATAAAAGAATAAAAAATTAGGGTTTTAAGAAAAAGTTTAAAAAGATAAAGGATAAAAAGTAAAAATGGTATTTTTGGAATTAAAAAAGAATTGGAGATGTGTAGGGAGTAGTGTGTGGTGGTGGAGAGAGTAACTTTCTTCATAATGGTTGTTTGATTAGTTTTGGGTAAAAATATTAGTTCAACTCTAACTTCTTTGGAAAGCATACATAATTTTGAAATAGCTAAAACAAGCTTATTCAAGATATATTTATTACACAAATGACAAAATGATATTAGAGAATTTGCAAAAGAAATAATTAAGAGGTAAGTGGGTGAAGGACAACATTACATAAAATTTATTAATTTGTAAGAGTGACAAAAAAAATATTTTTTATTGATTTATCACTATTTAATGAGGGATTAACGACAACCTAATATTGTAACTAATTAGTTATGGTTTGAGAAAGATATATTATTCTAATGATATTTCCTTACAAAATTAAACTTTTAATTACCAAATAATTTTGTCGTTAATCCGTTGTTCACAAATAAAATTTTTAATTAGAAAAAACTAATATCTTACTATTCTAAAAAGAATGAATTTATTAAAAGAAATTAAAAAGTTGTATAAACAAATTATCAAGATATGCTTTATTATTATATAAGTTTGTCTTTTATTTATAAATTATATTTATTATATTTTTTAAATGATAAACAACATTTAACTAATACATTATTTTTTTCCTTTTGCATTTAAATTTAAATGTTATAAAAAGTATTAAAAAAATTATTGTTAATTATATTCAAAATGAAATGATTAATTATTATTTTCAGCTATTTATTATCTCCTTCTTTTTTCATATGTTAATTTATTTCAAATAAAAGAATTATTAATTAATTTATATTATTACAAATTTATTATATTTTACGGTACAATTTTTTTATATGTTTATTTATTTTAAATTTTTAAATATTAAATAAATATTTTATGATACATTATAAATAAAATAAATTATATGTATATATTTCATTAATAATGTGAAGAACACGAAAGAAAAAAAAAATACAAAAACACACACTCACTTTCAATTTTTCTATAGAAAATCTCATTATGCCTTCACTCTTTCATCTCTTCTTTTCTCAATATCTTATTCAAATCTCATTCTTTATCTGAAAAGAGGTTATAGTTAGAGTTTCGGAGGAGAATCTATTCCATTCCACATATTTGTGTTAAGGGTAAGTCCAAAATTCATAAGTAGATGAGAGTGTAGGTGATGGTAGAGCCAATAAGTTAAGGACGACATTTTAATAATCGTTTAAAGATATGTATCTAGCTATACGATGTGGTGTAAGGAAATAACCTTGTTATGTTTTTATATTTTGAAAAACTTAATATATAAAGGTATTTTGAAAGACAAATTTGTGGTAACAAGGACTATGTATTACACTCTATTCTACGCTTAGGTATATTTTCTTCAAGATGTTTATAATCAAGTACAACTCAATACTACTTTGTGGGAACTCAAGGAAGTATGTTAAATCCATTTTCTTAAGTTGTTACATTTTATGTTATCAAAGCATTTATGTGTCATGGTGACCTGTGTGTTGGATCTGTAATTCTTGAATTAATGGTTACAATAGATTAGAAGTTTATCACTATAGTGTTAAGTTCAACATTGTGGCTCTTATTGGTAAGTCCAGGCTTGTGCTTAAATTGTTAATCTGGTTCTTGTTGACTTACCCCATCCAAGGAAACTTGGTTCAAGATTGGTTAAGTTAAGTGAAATCAGGTGGTAGTGGTGTTAGCCAATAAGTTGAGGATGGTGTTTTGAGAAATGTTTAGAGATATGTACCTAGCCAATAGATATATAGTCTTATGCTTAATATGGGTATATTCTTCTACGTAAAAGAGGTTTGTTGGAGATTATATATATATATATATATAAAAGAGACCAGGAAAATTAAAGAGATAATAAGTAGATACAAACCCATCTTACTAGGCACTTTTATAAAGTTGAGTGAAACTTAAAATCTATTTCTAAAAAGTAATTTGCTTAAAAATAATGTCTTCATAAACGAGGCTCATTGTCAATTTGATGACTCCATGTGTGTTTCATGATGGAGTGTTACTCCCTCCACTACTATGCACTGCTCCCTACACCTCCCCATTCCTCTTTTGTCCCTATAAAATTTTTAATTCGTGGTGGTTAAAATGTATTTACCTCCACCAACATCCACCCACTCACCCCTACACCCAAGCACTTCCATAGAAATTAAGATTTCTCTTACTTCTTCTCCCCTCTAATTGTGATATTTTGGGGGTGTTGTGTGTGATTGAGTGAATCAGAGAGTAAAAAATCAGGGTTCTAAGAAAAAGTTACAAAAGGTAAAGGGTGTGGGGTAGGGGTGTGGTGTGTGGTTGAGTGAATAAGAGAATAAAAAATTAGGATTTTAGGAAAAAGTTAAAAAAGGTAAAGGGTGTGGGGGTGTGGTGTGTGAGTGAATGAATAAAAAAATAAAAAATTAGGGTTTGAAGAAAAAGTTTAAAAAGATAAAGGATAAAAGTAAAAATGGTAGTTTTGGAATTAAAAAAGAATTGGAGAGGTGTAGGGAGCAGTGCGTGGTGGTGGAGAGAGTAACTCTCTTCATAATGGTTGTTTGATTAGTTTTGGGTAAAAATATTAGTTCAACTCTAACTTCTTTGGAAAGCATACATAATTGTGAAATAGCTAAAACAAGCTTATTCAAGATATATTTATTAATGACAAAATGATATTAGAGAATTTGCAAAAGAAATAATTAAGAGGTAAGTGGGTGAAGGACAACATTACATAAAATTTATTAATTTGTAAGAGTGATTAACGACAAAAAAAAATATTTTTTATTGATTTATCACTATTTAACGAGGGATTAACCACAACCTAATATTGTAACTAATTAGTTATGGTCTGAGAAAGATATATTATTCTAATGATATTTCCTTACAAAATTAAACTTTTAATTACCAAATAATTTTGTCGTTAATCCGTTGTTCACAAATAAAAATTTTAATTGGAAAAAACTAATATCTTACTATTCTAAAAAGAATGAATTTATTAAATGAAATTAAAAAGTTGTATAAGCAAATTATCAAGATATGCTTTATTATTATATAAGTTTGTATTTTATTTATAAATTATATTTATTATATTTTTTTAAATGATAAACAACATTTAACTAATACATTATTTTTTTCCTTTTGCATTTAAATTTAAATGTTATAAAAAGTATTAAAAAATTATTGTTAATTATATTCAAAATGAAATGATTAATTATTATTTTCAGCTATTTATTATCTCCTTCATTTTTCATATGTTAATTTATTTCAAATAAAAGAATTATTAATTAATTTATATTATTACAAATTTATTATATTTTACGGTACAATTTTTTTATATGTTTATTTATTTTAAATTTTTAAATATTAAATAAATATTTTATGATACATTATAAATAAAATAAATTATATGTATATATTTCATTAATAATGTGAAGAACACGAAAGAAAAAAAAATACAAAAACACACACTCACCTTCGATTTCTCTATAGAAAATCTCATTATGCCTTCACTCTTTCATCTCTTCTTTTCTCAATATCTTACTCAAATCTCATTCTTTATCTAAAAAGAGGTTAAAGTTAGAGTTTCGGATAAGTCCAAAATTCATAAGTAGATGAGAGTGTAGGTGATGGTGGAGCGAATAAGTTAAGGACGACATTTTAAGAATCGTTTAGAGATATGTATCTAGCTATACGATGTGGTGTAAGGAAATAACCTTGTTATGTTTTTATATTTTGAAAAACTTAATATATAAAGGTATTTTGAAAGACAAATTTGTGGTAACAAGGACTATGTATTACACTCTATTGTACGCTTAGGTATATTTTCTTCAAGATGTTTATAATCAAGTACAACTCAATACTACTTTGTGGGAACTCAAGGAAGTAGGTTAAATCCATTTTCTTAAGTTGCTACATTTTATGTTATCAAAGCATTTATGTGTCATGGTGACCTGTGTGTTGGATTTGTAATTCTTGAATTAATGGTTACAATAGATTAGAAGTTTATTAATATAGTGTTAAGTTCAACATTGTGGCTCTTATTGGTAAGTCCAGGCTTATGCTTAAATTGTTAATCTGGTTCTTGTTGACTTACCCCATCCAAGGAAACTTGGTTCAAGATTGGTTAAGTTAAGTGGAGTCAGGTGGTGGTGGTGTTAGCCAATAAGTTGAGGATGGTGTTTTGAGAAATGTTTAGAGATATGTACCTAGTTATATGATGTGGTATAAGGAAACAACCTTGTTATGTTTTTATATTTTGAAAAACTTCTAAATGTATTTTGAAAAACAAATTTATGGTGACAAGGACTATGTATTACACTTTATTATATGTTTTAGTATATTTTCCTCAAGATGTTTATGATCAGGTACTCATCCTCAATCGGCTTCTTAAAACATTTTGTAACGTTTGCCAAAATTAAGAAATGAATCTAGGATCCCTGTTTGAAACAATACTTGATAGCACACTGATGACATACCCCTTAGTCATGATCAAACACATTCAAGAAAAGTTGAAGTAATATATGGAAGCTGGGCCTAAACTGTTTATCTTGGGTCATCATGGACCATCATAGAGCATATAGTATAGTAGAATAATTTGATTCTTGTATTATGGACTAAGTAGTCTAGGATTTCCTTTTGAGCCTTGTATTTTAGGCCAAATGTGTAGGGTTTCTGGTCAAATTGGGCCAACAAAGGTCAACACCCAATGTTGACCCAAGTGGACGTTCTTTAGTATGTTGACCCATGTGGTCAAAGTTTTTAACCTAGCTTGGTGAGCAAGTGTTAGACGTCCCATCTTTGAAAAGTGTTGTAACCATTACTTCAAGAACCACAGACCTAAGACACAAGTCACAATGACACATAACATTTATGATGATTGTAGAATGTTGTTATAGTCATAATAGATAGTGACAACATGGTCCTACACCTTTTGCCTTCTGGCCATACCTCTCAACAGTAAGACTTTCTTCATGCTTTGTCATGGCAAAGTACTTTGTTTCAGTGGTTAAGAAAGCCATTACTTTTTGTAGACTAGCCTTCTAACTTATTGTTACACCATATGTAATAAACAAATAACCCGTGAGAGATTTTCTAGTATACAAACATCCATCATAGTCCGAGTCAACATAATCCTCTATGGGAGCGTTTTTTGTATGTTGTGTAACTCTCACTTAAACTAAAAACGTTTCAAAAGATTATTTCATATGATAAATAATCCACTTAAGAACTTGCTAGTGAGCTTGTTCAATATAATAAAAACTATATATGAGATTAATCTCCCTTGTGTTGAATATACACATAAGGTGTTATATCTATAATAGAAGAAATATGGGCTAAGCCCAAAATACAAGTAAGGAATAATAACAAACTAACTAAAGATAAAGAGATGAGATATCTAATAATCTAATATATCTAGCACTCCTCCTCAAGCTAGTGCATGTTGGTATCAACGAGTCGCACAGCAAAGTGAGAACGACTTGTAAAGAGCGGAAAGTGTGTAGCGGTCAATAAACAAGATACAATGGTCTATTTTAAAAATTTTATTTTCTTAAAGAACTTTTATCAAACAGTTGATGTGCTAAAAGTTTAAAGAATGTAGGGAAGAGAAAATCAACACAAATTTTATCCTAGTTCGAATCAAAAGATTCTATGACCACTCGTATCACTATAAATAGTGATTAACCTTTTTCACTAAAAATATTGTTGTACAAATTACAAGATAATGAAATGAGCAAAGAACATAAAACACCTTCCTTCAAAAAACGGTGGAAGAACCTTCCTTCGACAAACGAACCGAAAGAAAACTACTCAGCCAACTTGAAGAGTATCGCTTCGACCTTAGATACACTAAGCGTGAGCTTCACTTATTCCAAGACTTGACAAGAGCAACACTATCACTTGAGAACTTCCTTAGACAAACTATATTCTCAAATGACATAGATTAACCACTAAGGGTTTGGTAAAGAGTATATATAGCCCAGAGGTCAGAATTTAAAAAGACAACTCCCAATTGCCAATAATAATCGATTATTGTAAGGGATAATCAATTATCCTTGTCCGCTATGGGTTTTTCAAAAAGTGAAAATCGATTATTTCGAGGGATAATCGATTATTTGCGAGACTTGGACAGTAATAACTCAGACTATAATAATTGATTATTCTGAGCAATAATCGATTATTTACGCGAGCAATGCTTTTTCTAATGAGCTCGTGATAATCGATTATTACACCAAATAATTGATTATCAGTGCAAACTTCCTAAAGACATGAAAACTTCTTAGTGTTTACATTATCAAAGTTATTCCTATTACAATTGAATCTACAAAAATTCTTTTAAATAAATTACATGTAGAGTCTTCAAGTTCTTCACTTTGTAGCATCATCAAAATCATTATCTTCAAGACACCAATGCTCCTCATTGGTAATAATCTCCCCCTTTTTTATGCTGATAAAAAATCCCTTGTTTAAAAGCATCTCTGAATATCTGCACAGATTTCAAACTTACAAACATAGAACAAGTTAGTAGTAACTACACTATAAGTTTTTCTCCCCCTTTTTTATCATAAGCAAAAAAAAAGGCAAACATACTCCCCCTTAGAATGTTCTCCCCCTCAAAAGGTCAATTTATGCAATGAAGGAAAATGAAGAAGTTTTATTCATTGATGCAAAGGAAACTACAATTCACTCAAAATATAAAAGATAACACATAATAAAACTCTAAGACAATTATCTAATCTCCCAAAAGTTGGACTTGGGGATCGATCTGGAGGTTGAAGATTTAGGCGTTCCTCAATGTTGCCTAAATGAGTATCAAAATATTCATACTTTCATATACATACTCTTGATGAGTTTGTTGCATCTCAATTATTTGATCAAATCGCGCTTGATGAGCCAAATTCATATCCTTCATCTGTTTGGATAGATTTGCAAAATTTCCATTATGAGAGAAGAGGATGAGGGCATTCTAGATGGTCCAGCTTCAGATGGAGTAGCAGCTCTTATTAGTTCTGCCATATCGACATCCACGTTATCATCTTCTTCATCTTGATTGTTGTCATCCTTGTGAACAAGCACATCTCCACGAGCAACAAATCCCATTTGCCGAAAGGTTGTCTCGCCAATTTACGCTTACTCCTTTGTATTCAAGAATCCTAGAGATGAGGAGAGCATATGGAAGGTGATATGCTGATGCAATCCTGCTTCATGTACCTTCCTTAGTGTTCTCTTTTTGTATTTTTACATTTTATTGTATATGCATTTTAGCTTTCTTAGAGCATGGGTTTATAAATACTCATCTCCACCAATGTATTTGACACTTTTGAGATGAATGAGAATTGGATTTTCTGAAATAAAAAATTATTCTCACTTGAAAGTCAGGCTAGAAAGTCCAAGAGACCTCCTTTAGCCACCTTCCAAGCACACTCTCTCACTTCCATTTTCCATTCCATGGTGTTTCTCTCTCATCACACAACATCATCATTGCTCGAATCCGCTTCAATGGCACCAGCACTCCTTAGCCATGCGTCCTCCTTTCTCTCGCGCAAAGCGTCGCCACATCTTCCTTTCACTACCACGAGAGAATATTTTCATTTCTCACCATTTCACTCTTGTTGAACCATATTTCTCTCTTTTCCTCTGGTAAAAACCCTAGCCACTCTTCGATCTCGCATTTTCTCACCTATCTTCATCCTTTTCGTCTTTACCTTCGATTTCACCGATTGTTTTCCATTTTCTACCGATTAAACATGTTTCCCTCTGTTCATTCCTCTTTTCCACTGTTTAAAACCTTGGTTCCACCGATTAATCAGTCAAGATAGTGTTTCTACATCATTCTAGGGTTTCCTCGGTTCGTCTAGGGATTTTCGCGTTAAATCCTAAGCATATCCTCTCATTTAGGGTTTTCCTATGTTCTTCTTTAATTCTCTCTCAATTTCGAGCTTGATCTCGAGTTCATATAATTTTCCGTTGCGTCTTCTCTCTGGAGGAAGCTTCGAGGAGTTTTAATTCGTTCTCGCGTAGCTTCATTCATATTCTCCTTAGGCATATTCCATCATATGCGGAGTATTTTTTTAGCCTTTAACATGGCATTTGTGATAAGGGAAGGCCAATTAATATGATTATGATTTAAAATTCCATACAAGAGTAGAAGATATTTCCCAGAACATTGAACATGATTAGTAGCATGAGGGCACAAGATCCACATAATCAAATAGTGGATCATCCTCTCTTCTACTTGAATCCTCCAACCAACAGTTGACGACGATTGGTTTGTTGTTAGGGGTTTCGCTGAAACGATTGGTATGCGAGAAGGCGGTTGAAGTCAAGAATGCTCAAATGAACCTTTATTGCATCATCCCATATTGTGAGCTTTGCGACATTGGTCCATATATCATCATCAAGGATGATTCAGACACCTTTCACCTTGGTTGTCACAATGTCATCACGATATTTGAGGTTGTGGTAGAACACTCTAATCAAGTCGGGATAAATGCATCCCTTTTGTTCAACCAAATGGGTGATACTTTGAGTTCGAAACAAATCAGGAAATTGAAAGACATAGTATTTGTAGAATTCCAACCTGATATATTTGACTCCCAGTATGCGGCGTTCTTGCGAAAAATGGGCAAATTTTGCTTTCACCAGGTCGGAGATCCATCCTTCAGTGGGGCAGGACGAGCAGCTCTAGAACGAGATGATGAGGCACCGACATTCCTTCTACGAGGTCGCCTTGAGTCAGCCATGACAAGCAAAGGAGATATGAGTAGAGGGTATGAGAGGGATGATGAGAACTAGAGTGAAATCTTGTGGAAATAGTGAATTCGTAAGAGTTTGGGTGCAAAGAGTGGTTGTTAATCGATTATGAATGAGTATTTATAGAGGCAATCCAAAAATTAGTCGTTTATGGTCGTTTGTAGTCGTTTTTAAACTTTGTAACGACTCTATTTTTGAATTTGCATTGCGTGATAATCGATTATTACTAATGATAATCGATCATCTAGTGAAGAAATAATTTTTAGAAAAGAAATGATAATCGATTATTGATGGAGATAATCGATTATCTGTTCATGAAAAACCTAGATTTAAAAGCGAGCTATGATAATCGATTATGCCTCACAATAATCGATTATTTGCGAACCTAAGTGATGGAAGCAACTCCACACTTCAAGTGAGAGCTCCTCCAAACTCAGAATCGTGGCAGCAGAATGAGTTGAAGAATGAAGACGCAGATGCACACCAGATGTTTGATGAATGGTTCAATGGACATTTGGTAAGTGTGTGAGGTTTCTCAAGCTTAGAAAGCCTTCCAAAAGGGAAGGAAGAATAAGGACAAAGAAGTGAACTCTGAAAGAATAAACCTGGAGAATTCTCAACAGCGTTTCTTTTCAAATTCAAAGTTGGAAATTACAAAGGGGAGAGCCTCTCTTTTATAGGTGAAGAGAGGACTCCATTTCAAGCCTTGCTAATCTTCTCTAATCAACCCTTGCTAATCAATTTCTTTTTTTGCAATGCTTTATCTCATTTAATCAAAGCTAGACATTGTCTTACTGCCTTATATGATCAATATATGGTTACATATCCATCAAAACTCAGATTAAACGTAAAAAAATTACATCTGAACAAATGCAAACACTGGACAAAATTAATACTACAGCATATTGCACATAACTTTGGACAAAAGTGGAAAAATTGGAATGCAAGCTGAATTTAAGTAAAACAAACGAAATTCACCGATTAAAATGAACAAAAATCACTAAGAAACACTCAAGGCACAAGTATAACAACAAACAACACGAATTGAATCAAATCAGAAATGAAAACAAAATGATGAAACAATGAACACGAACTACACATGACAAAAATGAAGAAAATTGCAAAATATAGAAGCTTATCTCTTGAAGACAAGCGTGGATGTGCTGCCTCTTGATGCCAAATGATGGAAGCAGCTCCACACTTAAAGTAAGAGCTCTTCCAAACTCAAAATTGTGGCAGCAAAATGAGTTGAAGAATGAAGATGCGGATGCACACCAGATGTTTGATGAATGGTTCAGTGGAGGTTTGGTGAGTGTGTGAGGTTTCTCAAGCTCAAAAAGCCTTCCAAAAGGGAAGGAAGCTAGAGGAGGGAGTGCGGAATAAGAACAAAGAAGTGTTAGATAGCCTATCTTTTAAACCTGGAGAATTCTCTCAACAGCGTTTCTTTCCAAATTCAAAGTTGGAAATTACAAAGGGGAGAGCCTATCTTTTATAGTTGAAGAGAGGACTCCATTTCAGGCCTTTCTAATATTCTATAATCACTAAAGAAGAGTGTTAGATATGCTTCATAGCTTGGGTTGCAAGTCTCAAACGAAACACATTAAAAACGTGTTTAAAAGTGTAAACGTTGTCAAAAATGGCTGAGCTCCGGAAGGCTGTGGCTGGGCGCCCTGCACAATATGGAAGGCAATTTTGCCTTGCAGTCTCAATCCGGAAGCCACTGGATGCAATCCGGAAATGATGTTTTCTTCTCCATTTTTGACCTCCTTTGCTTCTTTTAGCTTAGCAAGCCTCCTAGGATGCATAGGCATGGTTTCAAACCTTTATTTGTGACCTATAAAACAATGTAAATGTTATTTAGCAAAGCAAATCCATCTAAGACTTAGATAAGGAAAGAACTTTAGAAATCCTTATTTTACTTCCCTTTCTTTAGTCTTAGTTTAAGTTGTTACTTCTTTTGATGGAAAGTCGTTAAAGGAGTTGTCATCACTAAGACTTTTCTAAGAGCTCAAAATAATCGATTATAGTTATAGAATAATCGATTAAATACATTGAAGTTACGAAAAACTTAAAAATCTCATGAACTGTGATTCTAAGACATATCTATCACTCCCAACTCTCTTCTAAGATCATAGATAGTACCTTTGTGAAAATATAAGCTAATTGATGCAAAGTCTCAATATATTCTATTGTGCAATCACCCTTTTGAATATGATTTCTTAAGAAATGATGTCTTATCTCTGTGTTTGGTTCTGGAATGCATTATAGGGTTCTTGGTTAGGTTTATGGTACTAGTGTTATCACATTTTAAAGGAATGTGATCAAGGAAGATATTAAAATATTCCAATTGTTGTTTCATCCACAAGATTTGGGCACAACAGTTTCCAGCAACAATATATTTTGCTTCTGTAGTAGACAAGGCTACACATGCCTGTTTCTTTGAGTGCTAGGATACTAAAGAACAACCCAGAAAATGACATGTTCCACTAGTACTTTTCCTATCAATTTTACAGTCGTCATAATCAGCATTAGAATAACCTATTAGACTAGGTGTTGCATCATAAGGATACCATAAATCAAAAGAAGTAGTCCCTTCAAGATATTTCAAGATTCTCTTAACGATAGTTAAATGGGATTCTTTAGGATTGGCTTGGTATCTACCACAAACACATACATTTTGCATAATATATGGTCTACTAGCTATGAGATATATCAATGATCCTATCATACCTCTAAACATTGTTTGGTTTATTTCTTCACTAGATTCATCTTTATCTAGATAATAAAATGTTTCCATAGGGGTGTTTCCTCTTTACAAGTTTCCATTCCAAATTTCTTAAGTACTTCCCTACAATATTTCGTTTGGGAGACAAAGGTTTCCCCTTCCATTTGTTTTATCTAAAATCTTAAGAAAAAGTTCAATTCCCTCATTGCATTATTCTTGCAAACCACTCACATAAGCAATCATCAGTAGATCCAAAAATAATATCATCAAGATATACTTGAACAAGTAATATATGATTTCTTACTTTCTTAATAAACAAGGTTGAATCAACCTTTCCTCCAGAAAAATCATTTTCAATCAAAAAGGTACTAAGTCTTTCATACCAAGACCTAGGTGCTTGTTTAAGGCCATACAATGCCTTTTTCAATTTAAAAACATGATCAGGAAATTTAAATTCTTCAAACCCAAGGGGTTGACTAACATACACTTCCTCTTTTATAAACCCATTTAGAAAAACACTCTTCACAACCATTTAATATAATTTAAATTTAATCAAAGATACATATGCAAGTAATAATCTAATTGCTTCTAACCTGGCTACCGGGCCATATGTTTCATCATAGTCTATACCTTCTTCTTGACAGTAGCCCTTTGCAACTAGCCTTGCTTTATTTTTGGTGATATTTCCATCTTCATCCAGTTTGTTTCTAGACACCCACTTTGTACCAATCACTTGATAGTCCTCTTTTCTAGGAATGAGTTCCCAAACATCATTCCTTTCAAATTGGTTAAGCTCTTCTTGCATTGCAATGCACCATTTGTCATCTTGAAGAGTTTCTTTGATGTTTTTGGGTTCTATCTGAGATACAAAAGCAACAGTTAAACAAAAATTATTTAAGTTGTGTCTAGTAGTTACCTCTTTTGATGTATCTCCGATGATGTTGTCTAAGGAGAGGCCACGAGGTTTTTGGTAGCTCTTAGGATCATCTTCTTGATGTCTAATGGGAGTTTCCATATGATTATTTTCATTTAAATATATCTCTTCAAGAACTTCCCTTAAATAATCCTCATCACCTGCAATAGGTTTGTTTGACTCAAGAGGGTCCACCTCAAGGTCCACAATTTCATCAAATACAACATGCATGGACTCTTCAATTATAAAAGTCCTTCTATTAAACACTCTATATGTCACCAGTCATGTGTCTTGAACAACCACTGTCAAGATACCACAATGACTTCTTTGACTTAGAAGGTTCCTACAAAACAAGTTGAGCAAGAATTTTAGGTCCCCAATCTCATTATGGATCCTTGGAGTTAGTATCAAACAAACATCATTTAACAACTTTCCATTAGGCACTCCAAAATGTTTAATGTTGCATTTGTTTAATGTATGACCATGCTGCATGGAATAAAAACAACAAACTCTTTGGCATTTTATTTTTCATAAAGGTGCCTTTTTCAACCCAAACTCTACGAGTTCTTTTATCTTTAATTTTATCTTTTTATACTATACTTTTGTGTGATTCTTAACCGATTAGACTTTATCTTTAATTTTATCTTTAATTTTTATTTTATCTTTATATATTTAATTTTTATTTTTTCTTTAATTTTATCTTTTTTATCTGTTAGTGCTAATTGGGTGCTCTAATGTTTTGTTCTCTAGTGTATACAGGGTACAATTCGGACTAGAAGCACAAAAGTTTATGAACCTCTTCTTGCAGGTCTGGACAATAGTAGAAGAAAAAGGAGGAACAGGACGTCCAGAGAACTTTTCCCTTCTCTTGAGACTCTTTTACAACCATCACCTTGCAGATTATGCAACAGTCATTGGCCCTCATCATTTTAATAGCATTGCACGGCCGAAGGTTAATGCTGCAAATATGGAGATGAAGTCTGCTTTGATTAAATTGGTAAAGAGCAACCAATTCAATGCATTATGTCATGAAAATCCATATGAGCATCTGACCACATTTAATGAGATATGCAAAGAGTAAAGAGTTTTACTAGGAATAACAAGTTCACTCCTCACAGCCCTAAAAGATTTTTGAAAACCATTGCTCTAATACCACAATGTAACACCCAAATAATTTAAGGGTATTACTAGTAGTAAAAACTAAATTATTTTGATATCTAATATAAAAAACCAAACTTTAATTCAATTCAACCAAAGTACGGTTTCAAACTTACAAACTTTAAACAATATAGTCTTCACCACTTAACATAAATTCAAAATTAAACTTACAAGTCTTACACAACATATTTTTCCAATACAAATTTATTCTTTTTACAAAAATCCATGAAAGTTTTTCCCAGCATGTCTCTCATCATCTCTAAGCTTTTTCAAACGCATCTGCAACATTATCTGCTCACGTATAACATGAAATATATGATCATAGCACAAACAAATAAGGGTAAGCTAACCATAACATACAATCATTAAACTTATTTATAATATATAATTCAATCATGTATTAACACAATTATCGCGATGTCATTAGTTCATTTTTCCTTAACTTCTTCAAAATCATCATTCTCATTTTCATAAACCTTACAAGTATATTATGCTTACTCACGAAGCCTTATGGTTAGACCGCTCTCTACCTGCTTCCTTACGCCTTACTCGTATACTATGTTTTACTTTCCGAAGCCTTATGGTCAGACCGCTCTCTGCCTGCTTCTATAAGACCTATGCGTAATATGTTTATGTCAAAGCCTTATGGTCAGACCACTCTCTACCTGTTTTCATAAACCTCATGTGTTACTTTTCTCATATCAAGGTCTCATGGTATAAACCAAATATACTACTCCCAGTAATAAACATCATTTCATAATTAATGATTTCTTATATTCACCCCAACATTTCCTAACATCAACAAATCATATCTTCTCATCCACCTAACTCAATCATGTTCGTTCTCTAATCATAAATTGATAATAACCCATTTTTGTGTCAATATCCAAAATAAAATAAAACATATTGCCAGATATCATACTCTTCTTATAATCTAATCTTTTCCATAACTAGTATAAACTCAACATAATTTAACCAATCAAAGGTTATAGATCAGCCAATTTTGTTTTTTGACATTACATAAAAAAATTTTCTTAGTACAAGTTTCACATTCAGGATCTAAACTGATAAATTCAATCATAATTTACTAGAATTTTGGATAAATTTTCAATTCGATCTAACCATTAATAAAGTGTAAATTTGAAATTTTACATCCGTAATTCACAAACATTAAATTGATATCCTTACTAAACACCACTTAGTTTTTTTATTTAAAATGGAACAGTCAAACTACATCAACATGTCTTAGCAACTACATATCTAAATTTTAGGTTAATCTAATGGTTAACTAGGTAGAGATATAGATTTATACAATTCAAAAACATTATTCAATTGGGTTGTCGACTCTATCAAAATTGCGGAATTAATTCCTCCAAGTATAGACATCTAGTTACAAATATGAGTGGTCAAAATATAGTAATATATCTATGGAATCATTTATCAAAATTTCAACCTTAATTTATTGGCAAAAGAAGGGGGAATTTAGATATTTTCTAATGTAAGTTAGAGATACAAATAAAGTGATGGTCATTCTACCCAAAATTATAATATTATCTCCTCTAAGTACAATCTTAATTTAAAGATCCTGACAGTCAAAGTTAAATTTCTACGTCTTATAGTTTACTTAAACATGATCAAAATTTACTCCAACAATTTTAAATGGAAAAACATGATCAAAATTTTAAATTTTACAATTTGATTGAATATTTACTCCAACAATTTTATAGTTTACTTATTCAACATAATAAAATGTATTCATCACATATTCCATACAAAATAAATATATCACAAAATAAATTAACAATAATAAAATATCACAATATAAACGTTCTAGGGAACTAGGAAGTTGAATCTGGCATAGCCGGTTAGACATCTTCTTATCCTTCCAGAAAAATGCAAGAGAAAAAGAAACACAATAAAAGTTATGGGGAAACAAGAAGTTGAATCTGGCAAAGCCGGTTAGACAACTTCTTATCCTTCTAGAAAATGCAAGAGAAAAAGAAACACAATAAAACTTATGGGGAAACAAGAAGTTGACTATGGAAAAGTCGGTTAGACAACTTCTTAGCCTTCTAGAAAATGCAAGAAAAAAAGAAACACAATAAAAGTTCTGGGGAAACAAGAAGTTGAATCTTGCAAAGCCGATTAGAGAACATCTTATCCTTCCAAAAAATGCAAGAGAAAAAGAAACACAATAAAAGTTCTGGGGAAACAAGAAGTTGAATCTAGCAAAGCCGGTTAGACAACTTCTTATCCTTCCAGAAAATGTAAGAAAAAAGAAACACAATAAAAGTTCTAGGGAAAAAAGAAGTTGAATCTGGCAAAGCCGGTTAGACAACTTCTTATCCTTCTAGAAAAATGCAACTGAAACAGATTATCATTCTAAATCCATAAAGAGAATCAAAATTCTAAAATTATTCAAGATTTCATATCATACAAAAAACACAACACTTAAGGTTAGCTCCCCTTACCATATTCTTGCTTCTTCCTGGATGAAGAACACCTCTTCAGAAGCTCTTGTTACCTTCTCTACAACTCAGATTCTTGTCCTAAAACATTGTAATATTATATATCAACTCGTTTGAAGTTAACAAAGTAGTAAAAACCAATCCAAAACCTAAAATATCAAAAGTAAAACTTAAACTAAATCTAAATATGTTGAACAACAATAATAAATCTTCCTATCTATGTCCATCTTTGTAGAAGATAAGTTGTCCACTCTTGGCTTATCTTCTTAATTGCGTCCTCTGGTATAGAAGATGTACTCTTGAAGCGCTGCAAAATGAAGAAAGATGCATTATGTACCTATCTTAAAACAAAGTTAAGTTGTTAGAAACTAAGAATCTAAATAAGTTAAGCATCATTACCTCATTCCAGTCATCTGTAATGACAACTCGAATGATGGTCTTAATCCAAGACATGACATAGTACCCACATTCCCATGAGTCTAGCTGCTTGTTACACTAAAATGACAAATTAAATATTCAAGTATTTACATCATTCAATAACTAGTAAAATAAATTAGAACTATAAATGACTTACAACCTTTGGATACAGGACGAATACTAGCTAACCTCGGTTTTTACCCATTACTCTATTTAAATTGAAAACACAGGGTAATATTAATATAACTATATTTATCATAAAATGTGATGGTCAAAATGAATTTGAAACATAAAAAGAGAAACACTTACCCTTGATGCATGTTTCTTAAGTCATTTTTCATCTTCCTGTGCAGCGAACAAAACCAAACAATTTTACATTGTTTGGGAATGATGAGCATCAGTTGCCAATGAGACCTATCATGATTCATAAATAGTTAGTAAACTAATTAAGAAAAATTTAATGAAATTTTACATCAAGCAACCCATACCCATTATGTATGCCAAAAAGTGTATGTCTCTGTTTGACTCAGCCATCCATGTTTCCAAATACTTTTGTTTGCTCTCAATTGTGTTACCAGAAGGTTGGATGGTCTGAGGTCCGTACATGGAAGACCGACCTTGGTCCACAATGACTATGTCCACGTACCTAAAACAACAAAGTTAAGTTGTTAGAAACTAAGAATGTAAATAAGTTTAATATGGAAGACAAAATTAACTATCTTACATGCACCATATTTGAAGGATGGAAATATTCAACATCCTTTCTCCCCCAATGATCTCTAGTGCATCATTGAATGTGATATATACTGGGACATGGGGGGATGTCAAATACTCTATTATCCCAGTACACTTGTACTGGTCCTCTGTTCAACCTGGATAATTTTGTCATGAGCTTTGCTAGAGAATCATCCTCTGCTTCAGCCAAGTCATCATCTTCATCTATGACTAACTGATGCATCGACTGCTTGTGGGGACGTATGAACTGAACATAAAAATTTCAAAGTTATCAATAAATATTTTTAAATTTAACATACAAAGACTAATAATAAAAATATTATACTTGTGGTGTAGCAATGTGTGACATGATCAATGCTCTAGGCTAGGATATAAATGTTCCTATGGCCTCCCTCAAAAAATGATTTTCTGAAGTGGGTAATGCAGCTGAGCCTGGGGATCCCAAACCTCATCAATCGTCACACGCACGTGCTCAAGCAAATAAGATATAACTCAGTCTTCCACCAATCAATACAATGGTTCAACACATTCAAAAACTCTTTTTAATACTTGCTCAATACTTAGTTGAATGCTTTTCGTTACTTTCTTTTTCAATTCTCTCAATCAACCCCAAACTTGAACCACTATCGATACCACACCATGATTCTCAACTTAACTCAAGGTAAGGAATTTCACAAAGGATTTTTATAATCTGTTTAAGGCTTAAGGTTCAAAAAGGGTAGAACACTTCATACTTTCTTTCATTTGGGCTAAAATCATACATTGGCTAAGAAAAAGGGTAATCAAAAGTGGCCTTGATCATATGACACAAGCAAGCAAGTAGTTTAATCATAGAAACCTGGGCAAAATCATTCATGCTTTCAAGGGAATAACAATCCTTCACAACAAATACTTTGAAGTTCAAAACCTCACATATAAGCTAATTCAATGTTCCACATACACCACATACACATCCTGCGTAGGATCAAAATCACAATCATAACATCATGCATCTGTTCACACAGTTTATGAACAACCCCCTATATATCAGCATCTTGTGCAACATCTCAATATCAATCAATATCAAAGCATCATCAAGCAATACTCATCACATGCATATCAATATCAAACCCTAGGTCGTCCAAAACCTTAAAAAGTTCATAAATATAACCTAAAACAGGTTCAAGCTCAAGTCGTCGGCCCTCAGCACCCCAAAAGGGCGTCCAACGGTAGTTGCGGCACTAAACTGACGCTCAGCGGTGGCGCTCAGGCGTAAAACTGTGGTTCCAGCACTAAACTGACGCTCAGCGGTGGCGCTCAGGCGTGAAACAGTGGTTGCACCTCTAAATTGGCGCTCAACGCCCTAAAGTGACGCTCAACGCTATATGCGATTCATCTAGGTGCTACTTTTCCTGCCTTTCCTGACGCCAACTCCTTGCTACTTAAACTTCTTCATCCAATTAATCTTAATATCAGTCAAAACAATGAAAACCAAGCATAAAACAAATAATACCACCTTCAACTCTGTTATTCTCACAACTTAAGCAAAAGCATGATTTCAAGCTAGTTTCTAAGTCATAAAAGGTGTTTTTAATATCAAAATTAAGTATAAAAATAATGGTATTTACACCATTATCAGATCTCATGCTATGGTTGAGCCTTTCCTCCCACTGAAGATCCATCTTCCTCAATGCCTCCTAACTCATGGATTGAGTGGTTTTTTATGCAGTGTCAAAGTACTCACTGATGAACAAATTTTCAATCCCCGAAAACGGAGTCAAAAACTTGTTAACCCTCGGCAAGTGTAACCGAAACGTATCAAGTAATAAAACATGGTAAGACCAAGTATCGTTTTCCCAAGAGACTCACGACATTAAACAGTTATGTGATTACTCAACTAATTAAGACTCTAAAGAACATATTTTTGGGATTTTGAATGCAAATGCAATAAAATAAACATGAATGCATGAATGCAATTTGATCAATTGAGGTTAAACACAAGAAAGAATGGATGAAGTTGATGATATTGTTGTTGGGGTTTAGATTTAACCTAATTTACTCTCATCCATTTATGAATTCATCTTTCTTTTCCTTAATGTTAATGTCACTCTCTAAATTACCTTAAACCCGATGTCTCGGCGAAGAAAGCCTAATCATAATCACTAGTTTACAATGTCTTGTCTCCCTATAAATTAATCATGCATTATAGTGAACAGGAGCTTAAAGGCAACCAACTATCATACTCTTATGTCTAGGTTTGTAATATACTATTGGAAGAATTCCCTAGATCGTGATTTGTAAGATATCTCTCAATAACAATCCTAGGAAGAGAAGAGGAGAGTTGTCACATCCCCAAATCGTCCAACCCTAGGAGTACGAAATCTCGTGATACTTACAAATCATAAGATTTATGCCATACATGAATAAAATATCACAAGCATTTGAGCAAAGAAGAATATCTCTAACAATTAATGAAAGAAAGCATGTATCTTATAAAAGATCTTGAAGAACAAATTCAATACATGAGAGTTTAAGAAGGTTACATCTTTCCCAACAACAATAAGGTTTAGCCCTCCATTGTCTTGGAAGAACTAGATGAATAATGGAATGAAAGAATGAAAGAGATAGAAAAACCCGAGAAAGAGAAGAGGAGAGCCGTCACCATCCCTAAATCTACCCCCTATGGGTGAAAAGTGTGTTTCTGTGCTTAAGCCATCAAAAGATACTAACCCTAGGAAGACTAAAGCCTTATATAGACTTCTAAATATTACAGAAAATTAAGCCCAAGCCCATAAGAATAATAGAAAATGGGTTCAAGCCCAAAACAGATCATAAAAATTACAGAAAATTGGCCCAAAGCCCAATGATGAGTGCATATTTATGCCCACATTTATGCTTTAAAATTCAAATTTTTTATAAATTCATGTGCTTGAATGGGTGATTTAAAGAAGATTTGTTATGATTGGATATATTGTCTTGGGAAATAAAAGGGACTTAAAAAGTGATTTTAATTACATAAATTATTCTTGGAAATTCTTAGGTTTATTTATGCAGCTGAAATTATGAGTTTTATTGGTCCAAATGGCAATTCAAGGCCCAAAATAAGATTTTGTTGCAATTTTGGAGAATGCTGAAGGGGCTGAAGGGGCTAAAGTGCAGATAGAGAAAATTTCAGGGCATTTATGCAATTTTGAAAACTCAAAAAAATTAAAAGATAAAATTTAGTGTTGAAATAATTTAATTTGGGAATATCAACAGAAAATATCTTCCAAATAATTATCCAAATCTTTTCTTTGGGAATATCAACAGAAAATATCTTCCAAATAATTATCTAAATCTTTTATTTGGGAATATCAACAAAAAATATCTTCCAAATAATTATCTAATCTTTTAGTTATTTGGAAGATATAAGATAAAAGATTTTGTCAACTGAATATTCAGAGTCCAAGCCCAATCAAGCCCTATATAAAGAGACCTAGGGGGAACTTCACTTCATTCATTCTCTCATACTCCTCTCACTTTTCTTTCATTTTGTATTCAACTCCATTCATGGAGAGCTAAGCATCTAGGGCTATTCTGCTGTAATTCCATTATGGATTCTGAGGTTAGATTGAGTTAACGCAATTGTTTATTTTGATTATTGATTTAAGTTGTTCTCTCTCTATGTCTTTCATCTCTCTATCAAATTAAAAGCAAAGATTTTTGCATCATAATGTGTTTGAATCTACATGCATATTGATTATATGAGTTCTAGGATTTCTAGGTTTAATTGAGAATCTACTTTGATTTAATTTAGGAACTTTCATATGATTAAATGGTTTTTACTATCAATTGAGAATGTACTTTGATTGATTAGTAATAATTTCAACTATAATCAATTGAGAATTTACTTTTGATTGATTAGCTTTTAATTTGGTTAGGAGATTTAAGAATAGACATGATTAAACACAATAGAATTTGATTGAGAATGTACTTTGGTTGAATTTATTGTGAATAATCTAGTAAGATTTTGCATTTGATTGAGAATTTACTTTGGTTAAGTGCATGATCACCCTCAAATTAATTAAGAATGTACTTTAATTAATTTGAAACTTAAATAATAATCAATTGAACAATTATATGTGAATAACCGATGATGAATCTATCTTGGAAAAGCATTGGAATTAGCCTATTTCATCATAACTGTTTTTAAGTTTCTTATTTATTCTTTAACTTCAACCATTACTTTTATTCATAAGCATTGCATAACATTCATAAGAGTCAGATATTCGAAAGCAATTCTGTGTTCGTTGGGAGACGACTCAGGGTTACGTTAACCCTATCTACTTTCTTAAATACTACTTGGCAATACTGAAGTTGCCTTGAAAAGTAATATTAATTTGATAGCCTCAACGACAGCGTATCACCCAATAAAGTGACGCTCAGCGGTAAGTGCGTTTCTTCTATTTTGTCCCTCAGTTGCAATTTTACCCCTCAATGGTGCCAACGAGTCCTTGAAAGTGCCGATCAACGGTAATTAGCGTTGACCGGTACTTGCGGCTTCTCTTCTTTTGCACTTTTTGTGTCGTTTTCTGATTCCATCTCTGTCCCACTTCAATTCTTTCATCAAATTCATCTAAAAAACCTGCAAACATAAGGAAATTAAGCATAAAACCTATCCAACTATCTTATTTCCAAAAACATAAGCAAAAGCATGATTCCAAGCTAGTTTCTAGTCATAAAGGTTGTTTTTTATATAAATTTTAAGTATAAAAATAACAGTTTTTCAACTGTTATCACAACCCCAAACTTAGAACGTTGCTTGTCCTCAAGCAAAACAAAACCTGGCTTAAATGAAATAATGATACTACAATGGTGCTCTAGCACACTAAAAGCATTTTTTCTCTTAGGACAAGTAAATCACTCATGAATGCTCATCATAGAAAGATTAGTCAAGATATAATGATGCTTTAGCCAATCAAGCTTCAACTATGGTGCTCACATAATCAAAACATACGCAACAGATGCAAGCCTCATCAACAACTAAGCGAGAATGTTATCGTAAAGTGCATGGAACTATTCCTTACCAAAGATAGTGTTTCACTCAAGCACTCAAAAGTGTTTCACTCAACTCAAAGGTGTATAGTGAGGTGACACTCTTAAACTCTACTATAACAATGTCACATGAATCAACTTTTCCTTTCATTTAACCACATATCAAACACACTTACAAGAAAGTTATCATCACAAGGCATTTTCAAGGCTTGTATTGAGACTGGGCTAAGAAGAAAATTGGTTTTTCTAGACAATAAAATTCCTTGAGTTAATAAAGTGCCTAATTCATTCATTAACAATAATCTCTCTTTCTTCTTTTTTATGTGAGAAACCAATATTCAACTCATTTCCAAACTTTACTTGCATTGAGTTTAACCTTTTCTTTTTTTTCATTTCTTCTCTTTTTCTTTTTGCTTTTTGCTTTTTTGCTTTTGCCCAATGCTCTTTAATGAATTTCACAAAGTTCTTTTCGGTTTCTCACCACCCCAAACTTGAACCATTCTCCATTACCACAAAAACATACTCTACTTAACTCAAGGAAAGGATTTAGAAAATGGTTTTTCCACTTTCAAATTTAGGCTCAAGGTGCAAAGACTAGAGAAAACATTGATCTTTATTGGGTTCACCTATAAACATTGGCTCTAAGGGAGAAGAAAAACATGGCCTTGATCATTTGCAACAAGCAAGCAAGTGGTTCAATCATAGAAAATTAGGCAAAATCAATCATGCTTTCAAAGTAATAGCACTCAATCAATCAAAAACTCTGGAGCCTAATCTCTCACAGGTTAACTCAAGTTCCACAATTTGATAAACATCCTGCCTAACATATTAATCATGCATCTGGTTTTTTAACAAAACTATGAGCAACCACCATCTATGCTTGAAAAGCCTCAACAATCATTAACTCAACATGCATCATAGAACAATAGAGCAAACACAAGAATATTGCTTATCTCAAACAACAGTTTATCACATCATACCAACCATTGTAGCACAATTCATGAAACCAAGTACATAAACAAAAATAAAAACAAAAAAAAAATCAAATAAACAAAAACAAAACAAATCCTCATCCTACAGCATCCATCAGTAGATGCTCTCATCTGAATCTTCCAGCATCCATCAGTAGATGCGAATCCTTATCATCAACATCCATCAGTAGATGCTAATCTTTCTCATCTTCATTGGCATCCATCAGTAGCTGCCTTTAGTAGCATCAATCAGTAGACGCTTAATCACATAGCATCCATCAGTAAACGCTATCATTCCTGCAAAGTAAATTCAAATCCAAAAGAAAAAGTCATAAATTGGGTTGCCTCACAATAAGCGCTTGTTTAACGTCACGAGCCTGACCCAAAATCCTCCAGCATCCTTCAGTAGACGCATATCTTTATCACCAACACCCATCAGTAGGTGTATACAAACATAGTATCCTTCAGTAGATACTTTTCCACTAACATCCATCAGTAGATGCAAATCCTTTTGATCAACACCCATCGGTAAGTGTCTGATAGCATAGTATCCTTCAGTACATACTCAATCACCTGGCATCCATCAGTAGATGTTGTGCTTCTTCTCTTGATGATCTTGTGCTCCTAGTACAGATTTTCGAATTTTATCCTACAAACACTAAAGAACACTGCACTAGAGCACCCAATTACAACAAACAGATAAAAAAATAAAAAAGAAAAAAAAATGAAGAGATAGAAAGGTAAAAAGGATAAAAAGATAGAAAGATAGAAAGATAAAAAATAAAAAATAAAAAGATAGAAGGATAGAAAGATAGAAAGAAAAAATAAAAAAGTCAAAAGATAAAAAGATAAAAAGATAAAAACAAAAAAAATAAAAATAAAAAGATAAAAAAAAGCTAAAAAGATAAAAAGAGACAAAGATAAAAAGAGAAAAATAAAAAGAGAAAAAGATAAAAAGATAAAAGGATGAAAAGATAGAAAGATAGAAAGATAAAAAGATAAAAAGAAGAAAATAAAAATATAAGAAGATAGAAAGATGAAAAGATAGAAAGATGAAAAGATAAAAAGATAAAAAGATAAGAAGATAGAAAGATGAAAAGATAGAAAGATAAAAATGGAAAGATAAAAAAATGAAAAGAATGAAAGATATATGAAATAAAAAGATAAAAATTAAAGATAAAGTCTAATTGGCTAAGAATCACACAAATAGAATAGTTATACCACGAGTCCCCGGCAACGGCACCAAAAACTTGATGAACAAATTTTCAATCCCCAAAAACGAAGTCAAAAACTTGTTAACCCACGGCAAGTGTAACCGAATCGTATCGAGTAATAAAACATGGTAAGACCAAGTATCGTTTTCTAAGAGACTCACGACACTAAACAGTTATGTGATTACTCAACTAATTAAGACTCTAGAAAACATATTTTTGGGATTTTGAATGCAAATGCAATAAAATAAACATGAATGCATGAATGCAATTTGAACAATTGAGGTTAAACACAAGAAATAATGGATGAAGTTGATGATATTGTTGTTGGGGTTGAGATTTAACCTAATTTACCCTCATGCATTTATGAATTCATCTTTCTTTTCATTAATGTTAATGTGACTCTCTAAATTACCTTAAACCCGACGTCTCGACGAAGAAAGCCAAATAATAATCACTAGTTTACAATGTCTTGTCTCCCTAGCAATTAATCATGCATTATAGTGAACAGAAGCTTAAAGGCAACCAACTATCATACTCCTATGTCTAGGTTTGTAATATACTGTTGGAAGACTTCCCTAGATCGTGATTTGTAAGATATCTCTCAATAACAATCCTAGGGAGAGAAGAGGAGAGTTGTCACATCCCCAAATCGTCCAACCCTAGGAGTATGAAATCTCGTGATACTTACAAATCATAAGATTTATGCCACAAATGAATAAAATATTACAAGCATTTGAGCAAAGAAGAATATCTCTAACAATTAATGAAAGAAAGCATGTATCTTATAAAAGATCTTGAAGAACAAATTCAATACATGAGAGTTTAAGAAGGTTACATCTTTCCCAATAACAATAAGGTTTAGCCCTCCATCGTCATGGAAGAACTAGATAAATAATGGAATGAAAGAACGAAAGAGATAGAAAAACCCGAGAAAGAGAAGAGGAGAGCCGTCACCATCCCCAAATCTACCCCCAAAGGGTGAAAAATGTGTTTCTGTGCTTGAGCCATCAAAAGATACTAACCCTAGATAGACTAAAGCCTTATATAGACTTCTGAATATTACAGAAAATTAAGCCCAAGCCCATAAGAATAATAGAAAAGGGGTCAAAGCCCAAAACAGATCATAAAAATTACAGAAAATTGGCCCAAATCCCAATAAAGTGGCACTCAACGGTAAGTGTGTTTCTTCTATTTTTGCCCCTCAGCTGCATTTTTACCCCTCAATGGTGCCAACGGGTGCTTGAAAGTGTCGCTCAACGGTAATTGGCGCTGAGCGGTACTTGCGGCTTCTCTTCTTTTGCACTTTTTGTGTCCTTTTCTGATTCCATCTTTGTCCCACTTCACTTCTTTCATCAAATTCATCTCAAAAACCTGCAAAAACAAGGAAATTAAGCATAAAACCTATCCAACTCTCTTATTTCCAAAAATATAAGCAAAAGCATGATTCCAAGCTAGTTTGTAGTCATAAAGGTTATTTTTTATATAAATTTTTTTTATATAAATTTTAAGTATAAAAATAACAATTTTTCAACTATTATCAGCCACGAAGACCAATCGCCTTGGAACTCCACGTACACGTCCTGCGTGCTCGGACTTTCCAATGGCCGTTGTTAGAATGTCTTCCCTACCTTGGCCAACAAATGTTCCCTGAGTTTTCTGCTCAACCAACTCATCCTGCATATAGAAAAAACTTTGTAAAAAAGAAAATGTGATGATAAATACAACATCAAGCAATGCTTTGGTTTAAACTTACAATTTTTTGTGAGATCAAGGCAGTTGAGGAAGATGTCATTCTCCCATCAGAGCAACCTTCCATAGCTCGTACCTAGCAGGTGCAGGTGCTAGGTCGAGGGACTCAAGTCCTAAGGCCTCCACTCGAGTCTTCCTCATTTTCTTCTCAAGTTTTGCATAACCACCTCGTGATAACACATGTGGTGCATCATTTAGCCTTTGTCTTTCTTAGGCGGCTAACCTTTTATCCTATGAAACCATGTATATTCATAAGTGTAAAAACATAATAAATTGCATTAACTAAAGACTCTGTAGGTGTTAAGAGACAAACATGTCAGTCGACAGACATTTAGATGCACGAAACTGCATCCACTCCTCCTGTATGAAATTGTAGTGTTCCCATGGATTCATGTTGTCTGTCTCCAAAGACATATACACGTGTCAGTCTTGTCTTGAAATCCTTTCATCTGATCACTACATGGGACAACACTTTCTTTCTAAGCTGAGCAGTGTTTGGAATTTCACAATTTTGTTGTTTAAAATAAAGAACATGTTAATGACATACACCTATAAGAGAAAAAGTATATCAAATTTCTTTTAAGTATACATACCTGAATATCTTGCCACAAAAGGTTCTTGTCGACCTTTGGGACGTACTCCCAAGAATTAAGAAGGATAGACACATGGGTTTTTGCTAACACACCCAGATAACTCATAAACCTATCAACACTTGGCCCTGATGGCACACCTGATATGGGGTCAATGTCAACATGTCCCCTTTGTCCATTAACGCGTTGGGATGTCACTTCTGGCAATCGTGTGACAGATCGACAACATCCTGGTACTGAGGTCGACATACCTGCAAAATATATACAAGGTTAGTACTACATCAAATATGATGAATAAGACAATATTTAAAGTCACTAAAAAAATATCATAAAACCTATTCATAAAACCTATTAAGATATTGTTTTCTCTCATATCCCTTCATTGTGATCACTACGAATTGCGTGGATGTCATCGGCTACGTCACCGACCTTGTCTTCAATGGGTCTTGATGCAACAGATGTTGTCTCAAGTATATCAAGAGAATCTTCATCATCATAGTTGTGCATGTTTTTTCCTTCCAAAACCACTGACCATTTTTTATTTGCTGGATCTACGTAAAATATTTGTCTTGCTTGACTAGCCATAATAAATGGTTCATTAGTGTAATTCATCTTGTTGAGGTCCACCAATGTGAAACCAAAGTCATCTGTCATGACACTAGAATTGATATAAACCCATTTACACTTGAAAACTGGGACTCTAAAACTGACATAATCAACTTCCCATATTTCTTGTATTATTCCAAAATAACTCATGGATGCTATGATTGGATTTTTGTCTTTAGAACTAGCAAAGTGCATAGCCTCAGCTTGTAGTGTAACCCCACTATTTTGAACTCTACTTTTGTCATCTTCTATCTTTGTCTGAAAAGAAATATTGTTTATATAGTACTAACCATATGTAATGACATCTATGTTCGACCCGCGAGATAGCCTCAATAGACTTTCAGAAACATCTAGTGTCGAATAAATCTTTTTCTTAAACCATTGAAAGAAGGTTTTGACATGTTCATTAAGATGTCATTTTTCACTCATTCTTGGGTATGCTGCCTTTATTTCATTAATGTGTTCAGAAATGTAAAGAATCACATCAACAATGTTGTTTAAGATGTACAAATGAGCTTGATCAACTTCTTTTCTACTAACACACCCAATTCTCACACCTAGAACACCTTTACCTTCACATTTTCCTTCGTGTCTGCTCTTAGGAAGACCCACTGGTTCACAACCTGGCATATAACTTGAAACAAATTCAATGGCTTCTTCTGCAATGTATCGCTCTATGATTGAAGCTTCTGGTTAATACTGATTCTTGACATATCCCTTTAAGATCTTCATGTATCTTTCAACATAGTACATCCACCTTAAGAAAACCGGTCCACATATTTGAATTTCTCTTACTAGATGAACAATCAAACGAACCATTATATCAAAAAAAGAAGGTGAAAAATACATCTCCAATTCACACAGTATTCTTATTCCTTCATTTTCCAATTGATCTAAACCTCTAGGGTCAACAACTTTCTTGCAAATGGAATTAAAGAACAAACTAAGACGTGTCAGAATACCTCTAATAGAAGCATGTAATATGCCTTGAATAACAACTAGTAACAATTGTTGCATCAATACATGACAATCGTGAGACTTTAAACCAACTAACTTTAACTCTTGCATAGCAACATGGTTACTAATATTTGAAGAATATCCGTGTGGAACCTTCACATTTCTTAAATACTTACAACAACTTTGTTTTTCTTGTTTAGAAAGAGTGTGACATGCTAGGGGCAAATAGGTGCGTCTTCCAATTAACTGTGGATGTAACCAAGAACGAATTCCCATGTCAGCCAAATCTTGTCGTTCTTTTATTCCGTCTTTTGTCTTCCCTTTCACGTTTAATAAAGTTTTGATGACACTGTCACAAACATTTTTTTCCACGTGCATGACATATATACAATGTCTAACATCAAGTTTACACCAGTACGGAAGATTAAAATATATTGATCGTTTTTTTCAAATGTTTCTCGCAAAGGTACTTTTATGATGTTTTCCAAAGACAATGTCAATGTTTTTCACTTCGTTGTACACTATCTTCACCATTGCGGGGTCTGCACACAACCTCATCCTTAGCACTTCCATTAAATGCTTTTTCAATCTACGGTAAGGGTGATTACGAGGAAGGAATTTATGATCTCTTGTATATATTGTCTTTTGACCATGCTTCAATTGAAGGTAAATAGTGTTTTCTTCACAAATGGGACATGCTAAATGACCTTTTACACTATAACCGCTTAAGTTTTCATATGCTGGGAAATCATTTATAGTGCAAAACAACATTGCACGCAAAAAGAATTGAACATCAAAATCGAACACTTCGACCCCTTCTTCCCACAACATTTTCAATTCATCAATTAAAGGTTTCAAGTAAACATCAATGTCATTACTAGGTTGTTTAGGACCCGATATCATCATGGACAACATCACATATTTTCTCTTCATGAACAACAATGGAGAAAGATTGTATATCATCAACATAGCTGGCCATGAATTGTGTTAACTACTTAAGTTCCCATAAGGATTCATACCATCAGTTGCAAGTGCAAGTCTTAAGTTTCTTGGATCTGCACCAAATTTTGGAAATGTTTCATCGATCTTCTTCCATTGTGGTGAATCAGCTAGGTGTCAAAGAAGATTATCGCACTTTTTTCTGGCAGCGTGCCATTTAAGGTTCTTTGCATCTTCTTTAACAAAGAACATACGTTTCAACCTAGGTATTATAGGCAAATACCACATCACCTTAGCAGGTGCACCATCATTACCTTCATCACTAGTGTCTTTGTCATTTTTCTTTTTAAAACGGGATAAACCACACGTTGGACAAGACTTTAGCGAAGCAAACCCCTTTATGTAGAAAACACAATCATTAGGACAAGCATGTATCTTTCGATATTCGAGTCCCATTGAACATAATATTTTCTTGGCCTCGTAATGACGAATGGGTAGAGTATTATTTTTTGGAAGCATCTCCTTAAACAACTCGAACAACTCTGTGAAACTTTTATAGTCCATCCATTCCTTGCTTTTACACTAAACAACTTCAAAGTTGCAGATAGACGTGTAAAGTTGGGGCATCCTGGAAACATTGGTTGCTTTGAATCATGTTTAAGAGAACCATACAAATTAGCTCTTCCAAAATTATCTTCACCAACATCACATATCATGTCCTCTAAATGATCACTCATCCATTCTTCCACATAATATGTTCCTCGTGACGTGGTAGGTTGGTCCAGTACTTCTCCATGCCAAGTTCAAACAGTATAAGTTCTCATTATGCCGAACATGAATAGATGGTCACGCATATTGTCTAAGTCTTTGAGTGTTTGATTAAGACAACAAACACAAGGACAAAAATATGTCTCGTTCACAGACTTAGCATTTTGTTCAACATATTGCAAGAACTCTTAAACACCCGTCTCATATTCTTCACTAATGCGACGTTCATTCATTCAGCTTCGATCCATACTATGTTCGTAATATACTTCATCAGTTTCAATTTTTTAACTCCCACAAGGTTAGACCCTACCCATTCAGAAAAATTATTTTTCATAATTTGCTAAGACACATGCAAAGAAGTCTACATCATAAATTTGATAAAATTTCGGCAGCATTTCGCATTGGTCTCCGATATACACGAAATGAGAGTAGTCAAGGATGACCACAATCAAATATGCATCCGGAGAACAATACAAATACTGAACTGAAATTTTATCAATCTTATCCATAAACTCCAACGTACATGTTATAGCAAATTATGAAAAATAATTTTCCCAAACTGTCCAATCGGACAATTCAAAATTTAACACAAACGATTAAAAGATTAACCGTTTGTGTTAAATTTCAAACGAGAACTAAGTTTCACTCAATTAAATACTAATAATCTAACATACTAATCATAACAACACAACAAAACTTTATCACATGCATATTCAAAAGCCAATAACATGCATACGCAAAAGCCAATAACATGCATACTCAAAAGTCAACATCTATATCTCCAAAAACCTACAACATGCAAATTCGACGGTTAATAACATGCATATTCGAAAGTTAATAACATGCATATCCAAATGCCAAAAACATGTTGTTAACACTTCGGCAAGTGTACCGAATCGTATCAAGTAATAATAAATGGTAAGACCAAGTATCGTTTCCCAAGAGACTCAAGGCCTAAATAGTTACGTGATTTCTTGATTAAATAAGACTTATAAACGAAATTGTTGTGTTTATATTACGGAAAAGTAAACATGAATGCAAGTGTTGATCAATTGGATTGAAAGATGCAAAAGTGATTGATGTAAAATATGGAATGATTATATTGTTGGGGTTTTCGACTTATCCTATCCACTTTCATGTATTTATGAATTCATCTTTCTTCATTAATGTTAATGTCACTTTCTAATTTACCTTAAACCCGATGTCTTGGTGAAGAAAGCCTAATCCTAATTACTAGTTTACAATGTCTTGTCTCCCTAGCGATTAATCATGCATTACATTCGCACCGAAGATTAAAGGCAACCGATCCCCATATTCCTATGTCTAGGTAATATTGCTTTCGGGAGAATTTCCCCAGTTCTAGATTTTCTCATATGTGTCCATAGTGACAAAATCAATAAGCATGCAATTGAATGAGTTAAACAAAGCATGCATAGAGTATAGAGGAAAAACCCTAACAATTAATAACGTAAAACATATATAATCAAGAATCAATTCAATACATGAGAGTTTCAAAGGATTACATCGTTTCCCCAGCAACAATGGAGGTTTAGTTCACCATAGACATGGTGAAACTAGATGAAAATAATGAAAAGAATGAAAGATAGAACCCTAAAAGTTGAAGATCAGAGCTTTCGCATCCAAATTCCGCCTCTAAGGGGTGAAAGGAGTGTAATTTCGCCTCTTTCTGTCCAAAGATGTCAACCCTAGGTCAACTAAACCCTTATATAGTTTATTAAAATTTATAGAAAATAGGCCCAAGCCCAATTAAATGGCACTCAGCGGCACTTTTGGCCCCCAACGGTGACTGCGGTGCTTCAAAACGCCGCTCAGCGGTAAAAGTTGCGCTGAGTGGTGAATGCGACTCTTCTTTTGTGCACTTTTACTTCCTTTTCTACGTCCAACTCCTTACTACTTCAACTTCTTTCATCTAATTCATTTTAATTTTTGCCAAAAACAAGGAAAACCAAGCATAAAACCCATTCAACTCTCTTATTTCCAAAACTTAGGCAAAAGCATGATTTCAAGCTAGTTTCTAAGTCATAACGGTTATTTTTAATATCAAAATTAAGTATAAAAATAACGGTTTTTCAACTGTTATCACATGTACATACCGAAAAGCCAATATATAACATGCATAAACAAAAACTTTTAAACAAGAATGCTAACATTCTTAACCGATTACAAACGTAGTGGAGGAATTGGAGGACTGGAAAACACAAAAAAAAAGATGTCCAAAACATAAGAAATCACCACCCAAGGAAATCAGCAAACCTGCACCAAAACACACCGAAAACTCATTTTAATCGGTTCAAATCAAAGATAATCCATCAAAGACTAATTTAATCGAAGTAAAAGTAAGTTTAAAGGGTCCAAATGACAAAAGCGTACCTGAAAATGCAAACCCGAGAGAGGAAACATGATGAAGAAGATGATGAATAGTGCGCGTAACTGCCCTGAGTTTGCGCAAAGAGTAATAAAACTCCTTAGACGTCAGGGCCCTCTCCCATCGGATGTTTGTAGAGACATCAGACGTCCGACTTGTGGGGCCCGAACGTCTATTTCTATTTAAAATTTAATTTTGGCGGAGGCTATATACGTTCGATATATGAGGACCGAACGTCTATAGGGACATCGGACGTCCGACATAGAGGCTCGGATGTCTACTCTACGAAATAAAAATGACTTTTGGTATTCTTTGCCACCATCAGACGTCCGACATAGGGGGCTGAATGTCTAAAGCAATGGAAAAGGGCAACTTTTCACCTACTTGTCAGGTGATTAGGCCTCCGATATGGGGGACCGGACGTCTATGGGACCTCAAACGTCCGACATAGGGACTCGGACGTCTAAAGCAATTGATCAGGGCATCTTTTCACCTACCTGTCAGGTCATTAGGCGTCTGACATAGGGGCTCGGACGTCTATATGGACCTCAGACGTCCGACATTGGGACCCGGACGTCTAAAGCAATGAATCAGGGTAACTTTTATCTTACCTGTCAGGTCATTAGGCGTCTAACATAGGGGCTCAGATGTCTATAGAGACATCAGACGTCGGGGACCAGCCCGGTCGGACGTCTACAACATTAACTTATTTACACAAGTGCCATCGGTCATTTTTTACGTGAGATATTCGGGGTCGGACGTCTAAAGGGTGACGATAAAGGCCTTTTCTACACTAGTGTAACCACTAAGGGTTTGGTAAAGAGTATATATAGCCGAGATGTTAGAATTTAAAAAGACAACTCCCAACTGCCATTGTAATCAATTATTGTAAGTGATAATCGATTATCCTTGTTCGTTATGGGTTTTTCAAAAAGTGATAATCGATTATTGCGATGGATAATCAATTATCTGCGAGACTTGGGCAGTAATAACTCAGACTATAATAATCGATTATTCAGAGCAATAATCGATTATTTGCGCGAGCAATGCTTTTTCAAATGAGCTCGTGATAATCGATTATTACACCAAATAATCGATTATCTACGCAAATTTACTAAAGACATGAAAACGTCTTAGTGTTTACATTATCAAAAGTTATTCCTATTAGTATTGAATCTACAAAAATGTTTTCAAATAACAAGTAGAGTCTTCAAGTTCTTCACTTTGTAGCACCATCAAAATCATTATCTTCAAGACACTAATGCTCCTCATTGGTAACAGTGCATACAACTCGTATGTACCAAACTTAGTACAAATATAATCAATTCTCGACCTCCGTAAAGACTGAGTGAAAATATATGCTAACTGATCACTTAAATTAACGAACTCAGTTTTGATGTTTCCAGATACAATCTTCTTTCAAATGAAAATATATGCTAAACTTGGACAATCAATCTCAATGTTTTGTAGAAATGAAACATTTTGTTTTAAAGAAGAGTGAAGGGTACCCTTGAGAACAATGCATAATTTAGCATCAATTTTCAACCAACAGGTAAGTACAACGAAATTAATAGTCGTCATGGTCTGAGTAATATGACCCTTGAATTGTAAGCCAAAGATTAACTTCTGATGCCCAAGTTGCATAATTAGTGTCATTTAACTTATCAATAGATAAATGCACATTGATATAGTTAGTATGTATGGATAAATCAAACATACTAATTACAAAAGAAAGGTCATAAGAGATAGTTGGAGAAGAAACAATGAAAAAGTAGGAGAGAGAAAAACTTAAAAATCGAAAGAGGCCCAATCAATGCAACAAGGCCAGATCCATAGATAGGAGGTCGCAACGTGTCCAACAAAGGTGGTTGGCATTGGAGACGATGACGTACGCACTGCCACGAGTAGTTGGAAAGGATAGCGGCGACAATCTCAACAATGTTGTGATCGCTTGGTCGATACGAGCAAAATTGTGTGGTCCCTAGTCGAAACTAATGCTTTGGTGGTGACAGTGGCGGCAACGACGATGACTCTAATGACAACAACGACGACGACTCTAATGGCATCAATGATGGTTGTAGTGGGTAGGGGGACAAATTTTTTTCCAAAGAACCTTATGATCTAGATACCATGTTCAATATAATAAAAACTATGTAGGATATTAATCTCCCTTATATTGAATATACACATAGAGTATTGTATTTATAATAGAATAAATATGGGTTAAGTTCAAACTACAAGTAAGAAATAGTAATAAACTAACTAAAGATAAAGGATAATATATCTATCTAAGATATCTAATAATCTAATATATCTAACAAAGCTTATCCACGATTTGACATGAACTTGGTAACAACACTCACAACATTGGGTATGCTAGGACAAGTGCAAACCATTGCATATATTATAAAACAAACAATGTTTGCATATGGAATATAATCCATATAGTCATGTTCATTCACCATCTTAGAAATTTGTTCATTAATCAACTTATATAATAAAAAATAAGAGGTGTGGACACAATATTCAAGTTTGTCATCCCTTACGAGTTAAGAATATTTTTTGAGGTATCCCTTTAGACATACAAATACTTCACATCATCATGTCATTCTTAATACCCATAATATTTCTACCGGTACCAAGATCCTTTGCATCAAATTCGCTATTCAACTTAGCCTTAACCTCCTTGTGAGAGAGTCTTTCTTCATATAGCGGAATTTCCTTACATTATCATGCATCATAGGATAATAACACAACAACTATATTTCATCTTCATTATCAATATAAAGTGGATATTCTCCATGTTAAGAATAACTTAATGTTGAATTCATTTATATGTTCGCCACTTGCTGTTTCATTATAAAATGTTTACTTTAGATGCAAATGGTTAGTCAAAGACTTTGTCATGTACAAGCTTTCAACCTTTGTCCACAATCACATTGTAGTCTTCTCCTTCGAGAATTGCCTACACACCTTGTCACCAAGGTTAAGAACAACCAAATTATGAACAAAAGAACACACACCTCCTACCACCACAATATAAAATCATTCAACCCAATAAATTTTCAACCTTGCAAAGATTGAAATTTACCCTCAGAACACTAATTTGTCGTGGAATAGCTCAAACAATCTCATTGCATATGTCTTTACCACACGAGCAAAACAATAACAAATAATTTGCAAGACGATAAGCAAAATTAGGTTAAGTTTTATTTCAGTTTTTCATATTTAAAAGTTGTTTTTTCAAGTGTCTCAAATTTAAAAGCAAATTTATAATCTTTCAAATTTAAAAGACTGTTTTTAGTTATTTAAATTTAAAAGTGATGTTTTAGTTTCTTAAATTTGAAAGTGATCTATTCAATCCTTCAAATTTTAAAATTATTTTTATTCATCAATTAGAAGAAACTTTCGTAATCTTAGAGTTTAAGAGTATCGCTTTGTCCCTTTAATATTTCAATAGTTATTTGATTCTGAAATAGCCCTTTTTAGTTTACAGAGTTATCATTCAAAATTTTACATATATAACTACCAATATGATTTATGATAATTTTAAGGTTTAATACCCAATTTTGTCCCCACTTTGGTTCGGAAATCTCAAGTTAGTCCCTTTATAGAAATGTGAGTTCAATGGATCCTTACTTGCAATTATTTGACTCTAATGAGTCCCTTCCGTTAAATAGAAGGAAACGGAGTTAGTGGGCTGATGATGTGGCAGTTGTATTTGGTGAGGTGTCAATACACAATTGTTTGCGTGCTTACGTGGTGTTAGGGTTCCCCATTTTCAAATTGGGTTTTATTAAAAATTGGGGATAAAAGGATTTGGGGCTGATTTGTTGGAGATTAGGGCATGTCCGAGAAAGAAGACAGAGGCAGGCAGTGATCGCGGGAAGACGGAGCAGTGGTGGTTCGCGGTTGGCGAGTTCTTCTTCGTTGTCAGTGGTTGTCTCTGTTTGGGGTTCGCTCTTTCGGGTTCACTCTTTGGGGTTCGCAATGTCTTCGAATCACGGTTGTTCGTCTTGCTCATGGGGGAGCTGTCGTGGTGGTTCATCCAGAGGATTGGTTGGAAGCCAAATATGCCACTGTGGGGAGGCTGCTGTGTTGAGAGTGGCAAAAACAATTAAGAACGAGGGGAAACAATTCTGGGGCTGCCCTAACTACAAGCGGACAAGAAATGAAGAACTTCAAGGATGCTTCTTAGAAACAAAATATCCACATATGAAGGTAGTATTTGTCCAAAGATTAAGAAAAGATTTGACAAGGAACTGCACCTGACAAAATACTGGATACCTAGGTATGTTGACATGACCACATTACCATTTCACTGATTTCTCTTTTAAACACTGATTTCTCTTTTAAAAATTTGCAGTTGGTCTGGAGAGAAAATTTTTGAGGTCAGACACATTTCAATGATGAGTGACAAGTATGTCATTGACATTGATAAACTGGAATGCAGTTGCAAAAAGTGGACTTTAACAGCTATCCCATGCTGTCATGCACTAGCTGCCATGACATTTATCAACATCAATGGAGAAGACTACGTGCCACATTGGTTTACAAAGTCAACCTACCAAGAAACATACATTCCAATCATCTACCCTGTCAATGGTCCTCAGCTATGGGAAACAACTTCTCAGCTTGATGTTTTGCCTCCAACTAAAAGAGTGTTGCCTGGTAGACCAAAGAAGAAGAGAAGGCTAGAGGCTTGGGAGCTAAAGAAGGATGACACACAACTGAAGCAAAATGGAACTCGTAAGAGATGTTCCATATGTAGACAGGTTGGTCATAAAAGAAATAGTTGTCCACAAGCTCCTCCAACAAACCAAACTCAATATCAATCAAGTGAGCAACCTGCAACCCAAGCTGAACAAAGTCAGCCAATTACTGGACCAAGTCAACTTACTCAGCCATCTACAACACAAGTTTAAAACTGATTTAGGACTGACAGTATGTTTAGCTTAAGTGATGGCTATTTTGTAATCACAGACATGTATTTTGTAATCACAAACATCTACTTGGTTTCATTATGATGTAATTATGACAGCTGTTGTTTTCATTATGATGTAATTATGAATGCTGTTTGGACCTTTGCCATATCAATTTCAATCACATATTTTGTTCACAGATTTTGGCATATCAATTTCTGATTATATTGTGATCACAGCTTTTTGGATTCAATTTATATTTATATTTTGTTCACAGATTTTGGCATATCAATTTCTTCTTCAATTATATTACAAACACTGAAAGTGTGTTGTACCTTTGTTACATAACTCTTTTTTTGGATTACAGAAGTACTATTACAAACACTGAAAGTGTACTTCTTCTTGTCTAAAAACGAACTTCTTATACAGATTTCTCTTTTTGGATTACAGAAGAATCTTCCTCATTTTATTGTAAATTCAAACTACCTAACAGAACCTTGAATTCAAACCATAATTTCAGAACCTTGAATTCAAATTTCACCTTCATTTGATAACATCATATTACAATTTGTCTAAAGTGCTCTTCACATAAACTATCTAACAGAACACATCATGGACTTTTAAACAAAATACATACAACAATGATATTAATCAATCCCTGAAAACATATCATTGTTATTAACATCTTCTCCCTTTTTTGACATTCCCTAACACATTTCTCCAGACTATTAATCTTCCTCCTTTGCCTTGCAATAGTACTAATAGTATCATCTACACAATCTTCACTAAGCCATTTAAAGAAATTGCATCCTTGAAGTTCTTCATTTCTTGTCCGCTTGTAGTTAGGGCAGCCCTAGAATTGTTTCCCCTCGTTCTTAATTGTTTTTGCCACTCTCAACACAGCAGCCTCCCCACAGTGACATATTTGGCTTCCAACCAATCCTCTGGATGAACCACCACGACAGCTCCCCCATGAGCAAGACGAACAACCGTGATTCGAAGACATTGCGAACCCCAAAGAGTGAACCCGAAAGAGCGAACCCCAAACAGAGACAACCACTGACAACGAAGAAGAACTCGCCAACCGCGAACCACCACTGCTCCGTCTTCCCGCGATCACTGCCTGCCTCTGTCTTCTTTCTCGGACATGCCCTAATCTCCAACAAATCAGCCCCAAATCCTTTTATCCCCAATTTTTAATAAAACCCAATTTGAAAATGGGGAACCCTAACACCACGTAAGCACGCAAACAATTGCGTATTGACACCTCACCAAATACAACTGCCACATCATCAGCCCACTAACTCTGTTTCCTTCTATTTAACGGAAGGGACTCATTAGAGTCAAATAATTACAAGTAAGGATCCATTGAACTCACATTTCTATAAAGGGACTAACTTGAGATTTCCGAACCAAAGTGGGGACAAAATTGGGTATTAAACCTAATTTTAAATTTCCAAAATTATATATGATTTTGAAAGCAAAATATCTCCAGAGGAAAAGTGGCGCGTTTATAAAATCACACTTTCGTTTAGGTGAGAAGGGTTTTCTTCTTCTCCGTTCGAATTCGCTGCCGAGAAAGAACCAATCGCGTTTCATAGTTGCCATTAACACAAGTTCGTCAACCTAATCTCATTTCTTCATCTCAGGTTCTTATTTTTTTCATCTCTTTTTCCTCCAACACGCGTACGTGTACGCATCCTTTTAGTTCAATTTGAGATATTTGAAGGAATGCTGAAATTTATCGCATGTTTCTGTGCTTGATTATGGCTATGCTGTGCTGCCAAGCAATTTTAAAATGTTACTAATAAACGTGCACGGATTAGAGTAATTGAAGGAATACACTGCAATAGTTCTAATTCTGTTGGATTTAGAGGTCCAGTGTTTCAAATTTTAGTGCCGAAAAAAATAAAAGAGGAATTTGTTGATGATGTGACCAAATGAGATTGGTGGGATGGTTATGCTATAACTTTAATCTTATCTAATTCATTTTTCTCATTTGAGTTTCTGGTGATTTTCTTCTGATAATCTTCAATGGTTAAAGCCAAGATAAACCATTGAGATTTAAATCTGTTTGACTAAGTTTGTTTTTCGTCTCTCATATTTGAAATTGATTTATTTCAGCGTCTGTAATTTTAACATTGTTCATTTAGGCCATTTGCCCTGATTACTGTTGAGGATTTTACTTATATGGCAGCCAATTAAAGTTAGTTTATATACGATAACCTTGTCTGATTTTTTATTCTCATCATTGAGCATTGTACTATATACTAGTTTTCTTCAGTGTATTCATTTTGACATTGTTTGGGTAGGAGGCGGTGTCTGGAAAGAGACTCTAAAACTTTTTTCAAACTACTGGAGTGAAACAAAGCAACTTTAAAACTGAAGAACCAAAACTAATATTAACTCAAATTAAAAAACTAAAGACTTATTTATGTCAATATTTTGATTTTAAGTTCATATTAACAAAATTTTTTGATGTTTCCATCACCATACCACACGAAGTTTTTAATCCAACACCTCTTTGTGGAGGCCCCTAAACCACCCATATACATATAAGCTATATAAGAGATAGTACCAAAAATCATGAATTGCACGAGCTGGACTAAAATAAGTATTTATATATTGATTATCAATAACTCTACATTACATACACACTCACACATATTTCCTCAAATTTTATTCAATTGTTCATTTACTCATTCAAATAGAAATTTTTTTTTCGTAAAATATTTGTTTATCCCTCAAGACTGATAGCATTACATGTGATGATGATATTCATGTGGTAATTTATTGTGTAACTGAAAGAATAACCCTGTAATAGTTCTAATTCTTTTGGATTTAGAAGTCGAGTGTTTCAAATTTTAGTGCCGAAAAAATAAAAGAGGAATCTGTTGATGATGTGGACAAATGAGACTGATTTTTTGTTGTTGCGGGGAGAGTTTGAGTGATGGTTTTGCTACCCCTTTAATAGTATTAAATGATTTTTTGTCGATTGAGTTTCTGCTGATTTTCTTCCTATAAACTTCAATTTTTACAGCCAATATAAACTATTAAGATTTGAATATGTTGAGAGAGTTTTTTTTTTTTTTTTTTTTTTTTTTTTTTTTTTGTATTTAAAATTGATATATTTTAGTCCCTGTAATTTGAAAAATTCTTATTTAGTCCCTTTGCCCAATTGCGGCTAAGGATTTCACGTATATAATTTGTATACCTTCTTTGATTTTGAATTCTTATCATTGAACATCCTACTATATATTTGTTTTCTTTTCAAATATATTCATTTTGACATTGTTTATCTAGAAATGGTGTTTGAAAAGAGAGACTCAAACTTTTTTTTAAACTACAGGACTCAAATGCAAAGTCTAAAAACATGTTTAAGTCATTATTTTGATTTTAATATCAATGGTAATATTTATATACACTTTGAAAACAGAAATTCATAGATTGCTATGCATTATAACTATGCAGTGTTTCTGTAAAGTTGTTAGAAGCATCTAGAAATGAAGGAACCAAGCCTCTATACTCTCAAGGGAATTGGTAACCTTTGCAAATTAATATTTCCGCAAAAGCAGACCAAGGGTGATTTGTATTTAAGTAAACTATAATTCTTTTAATTTTTAATAATAATTTTTTGTTTAAAAATATCTCTGTATGACATGTTTTGTTTTGTATGATTCATGCTCATTGTTTTCTTGCTGAATAGCACAACCCATACTATACTATGCTATAGATGAAAACTTGTGCCTTTCTTTCCTTAACTTATGCCATTATAGTGTAGTATGTGAAGAAATCTTCATGTTTTTCCTTAACCAATATTTTATACTTAGTGAGAGGGAGTAATGGAATCGCCACAGCCAGGTTCAAGAGGAGCAGAAGCTCTTAAACATGTAGCTCCTGGTTCATCTATTTCTGTTAAATATCACCCACTTTTTGGACCTCATGATGACCTCCTCCTTCTAGAGCTTGATGAGAAACTTCTCCCAGATGTTCTGCATGAAAGGTATTCATTGACCGAAAATCAGTTGCTTGTACCTCTTTCCCTGCCCTCCCAAGTTGTACTTGTTTAGCTTTAATATGATTTTTGTTCTATTTCAGGGTGGTCTTGAGAGGACAGCCTGATGAAGATGCAGTTCTTTGTACTCAATCCAAAACATATGCTATGAAGTTTGTTGGAACTTCCAATTCGGTTCTGCTTGTACCACCAGCGAATCATTCAGAATTTTGTGAAAATCCACAAAAGAATGATAGTAATAAGGAAGAAGAGAAAGTTGTTGCACCTGTAATCAAAGTTGTATCTGGTAATATGGAGCTTGTCGAGGCAGCCCCCAGACTTGATAAACTTAAGTCTTTACTATTAGAAAAGACTTACAATTTTGAGGACTATGATGTGGGAAATTTAGAAGACAACCAGGAATCTACAATAGGATTATATAGCTGGAATGATCTTGTCCACAATATCCAAGCTAGTGATGAGGAGTTAAGGTCTGGACTGCAGGCTCTTTCCGCAGTGGAGATTAATGGATATTGGAGATTAGTAGATGGGAGTTACATGGACATGATTCTTGGAATGCTTTTGAAAAATTCGGTGTTAAATGATTGGTCACTTAATGCTTTAAACGAAGATGAAGTTGTGAGTACACTGGTATCAGATGGATTTCCTGGGGTGCTAGCAAGGCATTGTTTCCATACATATGGCACCAAAGTAAATGAAGGCATGCCTGGCTGTGCCTGGAAATTGGACGAGAAGCGAGTATGTATCCATTTTGCAAGAGAAATCCTGAAAGGGGGTAAAAGGAAGTTAGAGAGTTTCATGGATGAATGGAGGCAGAAGGTTCCAGATGGAATGCAGCCCAGTATTGATCTTGTGGAAGGAGAGGTATTAATAGAGAGAGTTGGAGTTGAGACATGGATTCGTGCCTTCAGCGTCGCATCTTTACCTTCGACTCCAGCTGAGCGTTTCACCATTCTTTTCAGAGAGAGGACAAAATGGGAATGGAAAGATCTGCAGCCGTATGTCAGGTGAACATGCCATAATTCTTTTTACCTTAAAATGTGTCATATCTTTTGGCTTTGAGTTAACCTATTTTGAGATGTTTCAGAGATCTGAAGATACCAGGTCTTTCTTCAGAAGGTTTGCTACTCAAATACACTCGAAGGACGCAACCATCGCCTGATGCGGAACCAGTTTTCAGCGCAAGATAGTATGTACTTAAGTACTTTCAACAGTCATTATTTCTTTCCCCTGCTCCTCACTTTAGATTGACCTTGTCTAGTAATTTTATATAGAAGTTTAGAATTATTTTCTATTTCTACTATTTTCATTTGTGTATACATACACACACGTGTGTGTATATATATATATATATATATATATATATATATATATATATATATATATGTATGTATGTATGTAGCTCGTGCGTGTGAAATCGAGATTGTTACAATAATTTACTATTTAAAACATGCTTAGTAGAAATATCATGTGGTGATAAGCTTTGTGTCTGCCCGTCTGAGAAAATAACTGCCTATTGTTACCAAAAATAAATGCCACATCTAAAATCATAATTGTCCCATAGATATAGTATAACTGTCTTTTATTTTATTTTTTGGACACAAACTTTCAATGGCCTATCCCCGGACTTACGGAAATTAAGTTAATGTGGGATCTTGTCATTGTTGCAAAGTATCATATCATGGAAAAATAACTGTCTTGTTCATGTATTCAAAAATTAGATTATATTTGAGAAGTTATATATTGGTTTAATACATCATTTGGTCCCTACTTTTGAGAGTTTTGTTCAAAATGGTCCCACCTTTTGAAAAAGTTCAGTAAGGTCCCATATTTTGGTTTAAAATGTTCAATTCGGTCCTTTTCGTGGACGGCGTTAGAAACTTAACGGTGGTGGTGCCACTGTGGCGAAATTTGAGTGAGCTGTTATGTTTTGATGGTTACGTGGCACTGTAAATTGGGGAAATATCCTAAATTGGGGACCTTAAGTGGAAATTAGAATCAGAAGCCCTAAATTGGGGAAAAATCCCCAATCTTCTCGTGCTTCTTCTTCATCTCTACTCCCTGCAACCTCATCCAGACTAGACACACCTTCTTCACATTCCGAATCAGCACTGCAGCAACTGCGGTGAACACTCTTCTTCTACTTCTTTTTCTCCTTCGCTAGACGATTGATTTCAGTTTTTGCTTGGTTCAGCAGCCACTCCACGGTATTGCTAGCTTTGTCAAAGCCCAACATATCTTGCAAACCAAAAAACCTCCTTGCAACATTAAGGGAAAGTCTCATTCTCCTATCCCTCAATCCCCTGCGGTGCTGTTGGAGGGAAATATGAGAAAGACTAACCGGTTGAGGGTCGGGGTTTTGATATTGGGGATTTTTCCCCAATTTAGGGTTTCTGATTCTAATTTAGGGTTTAGGGTTATTAAAACTTTAGGGTTTTCCCCAATTTAGGATATTTCCCCAATTTACAGTGCCACGTAATCATCAAAACATAACAGCTCACTCAAATTTCGCCACAGTAGCACCACCACTGTTAAGTTTCTAACGCCGTCCACGAAAAGGACCGAATTGAACATTTTAAACCAAAATATGGGACTTTACTGAACTTTTTCAAAAGGTGGGACCATTTTGAACAAAACCCCCAAAAGTAGGGACCAAATGATGTATTAAACCTTATATATTTAATCAAACAGTACGATAGACAAGCACATAATTTCCGTGAATAGTTTAGGTTCAAGTCTTTGTTTAAGATAAATGTTTAATCTGTGAATGCAGATAATTATTTCTGACCATATTCCATTTTTGTTGTCTAGTCTTTATTTTGATGTACATATCCTATTATAATAATTTGTCATAACTTGGGGTCTAATTTTCTTTTATCTATTATCGGGGCAAGCATAAACAGCTTCCACATGTGCTGTAACTGTGAGTTGAAAAAACCTAACATGCTTTGGTAATCAAAAGCAGAATTGCAATTCGAAAGATTTACATTTTAACCATTTGTCAGAACTCTTTGTGCTCGGTTCTGCATCTCAACATCTTGAATTTGTTCTAGATAGTGCCTCTTGAGGATTTTTCAAGATCCATAATACTATCATAGATTGAATTTGGTTTAAATGATAGTCATTTCTTCTTTTCTTCTATTACTTGTCTGTTTTTGCATGCTAAAATCTTTTGGACTGACAGAAATCTCTTATGTTTGATCTCATTGTGATCCTATACAAATTAAATATGATACTTTGAAGACTCTGCAGCTTTTTATGTTGTCGTATTTTATTGAATAGAGTTAGCTCTGTTAAGAAATAGGATAAGGTAAAATTATACCATACAGAAAAAAAAAAACGTTACGAAATTTAATCAATATTTTAAAGACAAAGAGTATATATATGAAAAAAGAAAGGTTAGAAACTAGTATAACGTGATAAATATCATAAAAGATACTAGTTAAACCAATGTAAGTGATTTTGCATTTATGTTTTTATTTCTTTTGTATTTTGTATTTTTATTACATTGAGTTGATCATATTATAATCATATTTTTTTATTGTGCTTTGTTATGGTAGGCTTACCCAATTTAGTTAAATATTATTCTTCATTTTTTTTGTTTATAGTATTTACTCTTATGGATGTATATGCCCTAGTAACATCCCAAAAATACAGTGTAAAACTATATAATAGAATGATCACATATAATAATATTACAGTTCAGTTATTACAAAAGATAAGACGTACGATTATGGTCGAATGACCTTACTAAAATAGTAGGGAGTTAAAACTGCACAAATGGCTACAAATATAGGACGAACGACTTATAATCTTTCCTATGCTGAACGGTCAAATCAAAAGATAAAGTAAACGCATGACCGAACGCTCCTACAAAAGAGTAGGCCAACAACTGACCGAGCGTCCTAAGGTTCGACCTTCACGTCCGTCTCTTCCAATGCTTCTTCCAGCAACTCTTCTCCTTCTGCTCCCACCCATAGGGTGATCATCGCAATGACAAGGACGAACGAACGGGAATACATGACAAGACAGGAAATAGGGTAAACTTATGTAATTTAATTCAAGTATCAACATATATTTCACACAATCAACTAAACAAGATAAATCATTAACTCTTTCATGCAAAGCCAAATACTAGACTCTAACTGTCCGGACTGTATGAATTTTGTGTAGCTACGACGTTCGTGCACCAGGGTGATGTAGTAATTGAGATACCCTCAACAGTTGCCACCCGAGGTTAGTCCTATCTGTCCAAATTAACCATAAGGACTAGGACCTCCTGTCATTTCCACACATGACTTACTCTTCTCTACGTGAGAAACGAGTAATCACGGAATATCAGGATGAACCGCCAGCTTAGCTTTATCCACATTCATACTTTACCAATTTTCAATATCCATTCGTGAGATATTCCTCCCCGGAATACTCTTTCATAATCAAAGTCATTTCATCCATATCATATTCCATCATCTTTCATCATTAAAGCTTCAACTAAACCAATTTGAATAAAGATCCCGTAGGATACCAAATACCGAACGTTAGTTTTTAACCCAGAACTAGACTGAAAACTTGGAGTGAGACCGAGATGTTTCCAACTCAAAACTAATCAAATTGAGAGAGTTACTCACTTGTTGTGAAAGGGACCGAATACAATAATACTTCTCAAAGACCAATAGAATCGAACGTTATTTTCCAAGTGAGTTAATGAACTGACTCTTGAGATTTTAAACCGAACACCTTAAAGCCTAGGCCGAGTACTAAGACTCTAGGCCGAAACCAATTAAGACAGATACTATAGAACATCAAATAATAGTACTTGATGGAATCATATGAAGAAACCGAATAAATACTTAGCTTTTTAATGAGTTAAACATCAAGGAAACCGAATGTCAGTTGAAGACCGGGGCACTGTAGAGAGCGAACGCTATTGAGTTTGGACGAACGCTCTTATTATAAAGATAGATTATGGAAATGAGAACTAGCGCCTGGTGTAAGACCGAACACTTACTTAGTACAAGCGCTTGGTGTAAGATCTAGCACTACTTAATTTATAGAATAAAGGCTTGATAAATATAAGATATCATTTAACTAATGTTCAAGAACGAACGAAATATACAAATACATATAAATATACTGAAGTTTATAATCAAATACCAAGGAACGAATATCCTTGGTTGAATGCTTAAGTACAAATATTACAAAACGACACGAAGACGCTAGTCTTCAACTAGAATTCTTTCCAAATGAAAGAATCTAGTTCCAACCGAGTCCACAAGAAAACCGAATACTATATTGAACGAGCGCTGGTCTAATACCAAACACTTGTTAAGAACGAACACTACTGAGAACGAACGTTTGTATAATTGAATGGTCAATACTGACTCTCGACAACAGGGTCTAATACCAAACACTTATTAAGAACGAACGCTACTGAGAACGAACGCTTGTATAATTGAATGGTCAATACTGACTCTCGACAACATGGTCTAATACCAAACACTTATTAAGAACAAATGCTACTGAGAACGAATGGTTGTATAATTGAATGGTCAATACTGACTCTCGACAACAGGGTCTAATACCAAACACTTATCAAGAACGAACGCTACTGAGAACGAACACTTGTATAATTAAATGGTCAATACTGACTCTGGACAACATGGTCTAATACCAAACACTTATTAAGAATGAACGCTACTGAGAACGAACGCTTGTATAATTGAATGTTCAATACTGACTCTCGACAACATCCCTACCCATTTCATGGCTTTCATTAATCATCAATACTTTTAAACAACATACCATATTTCATCATCAACCAAATCATCAAACACAATATCATTCCAGTTTCTCATCTCTTAGATTCATATACTCATACAGCCAACAATGCAGTAACAACCATATTTCATATTCATTCAACAATCAACGAACATGCATCCATTCAAAGCAACAAAATAAATCAAATTATATAAGCTTTCCTTACCTCTTAACGTGACCGAACGCCCACAGATATGGTTACTGGTTCACCTCTACCAATCCTTCTACTCTCAACGCTTGACAACTTCCGAAACTAAATCAAGTAAAAATCAAAACACTATCAGAATCACTCTTTTGAGAAGAGTGATCAACACATGAAACCAGAACTTGGGTTGCATGTCCAGGAAACCACACGGCTGAGGGAGAGATGAACTTACCAGCTCGAAATCGAAAACTGATCGGTTCAAACGAACGCCCTCGACGCCGGGAATGCTCAGGTGTGGTCTGTTTGATGATCGGAGGAAGAAAAGAGTAAGATTTCGTAGAGAGAAGATGAAGAAATCTTAGAGAGAAGGAGGAGAAGAATGGAGTTTCAGAAGGTTAAAGAAGATGGTTGCATGCAGAGAGTGGCGTGAATTTTTGAAAACTTAGAGTTTTACTCCTACCGTCAAAACCGAACGGCCACTCCACTGCTCACACTTGTCTTCTACTTTCTGTTTTCCAGCTCTCCTTCCTCGATACTTGTCTTCCACTCAGCTGCAGTTTTGGGTAGATTTTTAATGGGTCTGACACTCTACTTGGAATCACACTTTAATATATAAAGAATGATTTTTTTTCTTATTTTATATATATATATATATATATATATATATATATTAATTTTAATTTAAAATATTTTGCAATATATTTTTTGTACATTTTTTTGTTTTATTTTTGTAACACTTCATATGCACGTTTCAAGGATTTGGATTCCCTTCCTGATTTTCTCATGGCACCATTTGTAAAAGATAGTGTGATCAAATTTCCCTCCATCTCTGGTAGTTTTACTCCCAAATAGAAAGCGAATTCAAAATACAAGTTATATCCTTAATTTCTTATAATTACTGTAATTAGTATAATTCTATGATAAAATTTCAAAAACTACAAATACTAATTTAAAAATGTTTAAATGAAAAAAAAAATTGAATATGGTGATACCATGTGACATTTGCCCATATAATTTTATAATATAAAATATATAATTGAATTAATAATTCACAATGATGATACTACGGTATTCAAGCTAAGTTCACATTGTTTAATCATTACTAATATACTAATTATCATTACAATAAATGTTTATGATAAATTGACTCACGTTAATTATGATTATAATTAACATCTCATAAAATTTAATAAATTAAATAAACATGTTATATATAAAATATTTAATGTTAAAAAATTTCGTTGGATTAGTTTAATCAAAAGATACATTTGCTATAATGATCTCAATTACTATAATTAAGTATAACAGTGTATCTTATAAGTAAAAAATAACCCTTATTTGAAACATAGAAAGATATATTATCGTTGTCTTTTATTACCTATCTATGTTGCAATTTTTTATAATATATAATTGATAAACACTTGTATTTTTATATACTAAATAAACACGTGTAACTAGATCTTAACTCATTAGTTTATCTAAACGTGTTTACTATTTTTAAGTCAAGAAAAACAATCAGTTTAGCCTATGCAACAGACATAATTATTTATTTTATGTCATTAATATTTATAACAAATAATATATTTAAATATATGCATTATATTATAATCAGAACTTGTAATAAATATGTAAACTATATTTTAAATATACTGTGTTACAAAATTATTTTTAGCTATAGCTAGTTTTAATAAAATAATTCAAATAGATAAGAAGTTTTGAAACTACTTAAAATTTTTGTCGTCAATATAAAATACTTATTAAAAAAATAATTTCTTAATATTTTACGTACACAAGGCGTGCTTAGATATCAGTTAGTTGTTCTGATTATACGTTACCCTTATTATTACTAATTTGTAAAAGGAAGCAAGCAAGCACACTCTAATAATTCATTATCTTTGATTTTTTTTACAACAACTTTTATCGGTTTTTCTTCTTACCCTCCCATAATTACTGCCCGCAACACAAATATTTGAAAATGATCATCCTACCTGTCATACTATTATGAAAATATCTCAGAAGTTTTTCGAAATAAGATTTCCAAGATAAAAATTTCAGGACAAGATATTTAGAGAGTTTTTCATAATTTTAAACAAACATTTTTTTTTCTTTATGAATTTAGTAATCTGAAGTTTTTCAAATTAAACATTGAGAAAGGAAAGAAAATATATTTTGTTGCTGGAAATCGGAATCTGGAAAGGATTTCCATATTTTGGTATGGGAACAGAGTCTGAAAATTCGATTACGGTAGAAGAAAATGTAAAACCGGAAAATTTATTCCGGAAATGATTAAACAGCATAAGGAAATAACTTACGTTTGTCATAACTACCGGAAAATTAAAGTAAACAATGTAAAAGGTTAACTATGGTATTTTATAACTTTGATAGAGTGCAGGAAGCAATACCCCATAGTATAGCCGTTAACAAAAGAGAAAGCCCAACATCAAGCCCAAACATTTGGGAGGGAAAGAAAGAAGTCCAAAGGACAATCTCGTAATCACACAGATGTGTAATCGAGGCGGGAAAAAACGCAAAGCAAAACATACTAAAAAAAACGTGTCTTTTCTCGGGCTGAAGAAGAAGCCGAAGCCCTACCTTCGCATCCATTCATTGATCACAGTAATCGGAAAATGCCTCCCAAGAAGAAGAAACTCAATACCGAGCAACCTTCCAAGTTCGGCATCCAGCACTTCTTCGATCTCGCCTCTCAGAAATACCACCACCTTCAACCCCACACCACCACCACCGCCGCCACCGCCACCTCCACCAGAACTGCCGCCACCGCCACCTCTACCAGCACTGCCGCCACCGCCACCTCTACCAGCACTGCCGCCACCGCCACATCTATCAGCACTGCCGCCGCCGCCACCTCCACCAGCACTGCTGTCGCCACCTCCACCAGCACCGCTGTCGCCACCTCCACCACCACCTCCACCACCACCTCCACCATCAATTCGCCACAGCAACCCGACGAAGTGTCTTCGCAGACGCGTTTCAACTTCTCCCCTGGAATGGTAGCACAGCTAACTAAGTAGCCAATTAAGGGTTTGTTTGGATATAAGCTAAAATTACTTTTGAGAGCTTATCTGTTGGAAATATAGAGTTCCCAAAAATTCTTCTAATTTGCATCCAAACGGATTCTAGCATGATTCCAGTGACCGTTTTTTTTTTTCTGGATTTCTTCGGAAATTAACTACATTGTATGAATTCAGTTAGTGAAGCAGAGCCAGGACGACGCCGTCAACGAGGTCACCTGGAAAATATCTCCCGTGAATGAGAGGCTTCTGGCTGTTTCCAAACACACGCCTGAAGTGATCAAAGCGTTGGCTGCCTCTTCCAAACTAAACTTGTCGGCAATTCGCAATGACAGTGGCAAGGAGGCAAATTTTCTCTCTGTTCCTTTTAATTTGACATTTATTGATGTGAGAAATGCTTGCAACACACTTTTATGTTGGCCGAAAGTTATTGAAAATCAAATTTTTTGGTGGGTTGAAGTTTTATATTTCAACCCATAATTGAGTGTCTTAATCAGAGTGTGCCAAGGAGTATGTTGCTACTTGTTACCATGCTCTAATTATCAATGTTAGTGAATGAATTTGATTGTGGTGCAGACTTGTCTGGATAAGGTTGCTTCGCCAACTCCCAAGGTGCCGTTGAGCTTCAAAAGGATAAACTTGGCCCTTGATGTGATCGGACAGAGTCCCTTCAGAACTCCACCGTCTCTGTCTTATCGGCCTGACAAGGTGGTTGATTTCTTGTGTACAAATCTGGGTGCTTACATGTTCGTTTTCCTTGATCGAGTAATGGTCTTGGAATTTTTTTTTTTGTACAACGGGAGTTTCCATTTTGTGGTTTGAATTATAGTATTGGTTTCGTTCAGGTGAGAACCATGTTGCACAGGTATGGGGATTGGGTGGTGGTATGCTGTAATTCTGAAATTGTTGATTCCGTTTAAAGTTGTTGTCGTCCTTTCCTTAAGAGGTGTGTAATAAGAAGGGAGCTTTTAGTTTCTCGGGAATTTCATGTTGGGAATGTTTGGATTATTTTTAGAAAAAATAACAGTTAATTATTTTAGGACGGATAAAATAGGGATATGAAGGAGAAACACGGAGGCTTTCGGTAGTTGTAGGTGTTTTAATTCCAGTCACATCCCTCTGAGCCTTTTCATCATCGTCCCTCTCTTTCTATCACTCTCTCTAAGGTTTTGGCATGATTGCTTTTAGTCTGTCCTTTAGTATTGATGTGGAAAAGCTGTGTTAGCTACCTGCAGAGTTTTTGTTGTGCTAATTTTAGTTTATTTTTACAAAAAAATTTAGTGGAGTTAGGGTTTCGTTTTATGAATTGTTTGAGTGACATTTGAATTGCTACTGGCATCCTTGAGAACTTTGGCCATATCAGATGCTGTGCTTCACTGTTTTTACACATGATGCTGTGTAAGGCTGAACCCTTTTACTGGGTCTTGTAGCAATTTCTACTTTGGGATAGAAAACACAGGTTTCTGATTGGAGACTGAACACAATTTTTATGCATATCAACAAAATAGCCAAGTTCCTAAATCTTATTTATGGTGATCCCACATCACACTGCCTTTATTTCTAGTTATTCCAATGCACTCTTGCAGAATTTTTGGAAAGTCACCCCTTTTTACTGTTGTTCATGGAATTTTGTTTTGAATGAAATGGGTGCTTAATGATCCTTTTCATTGATTGACTGATGCTCGTGGATATTTGTTGTATTCTTCTTGTGAATCAAATGACTACTTCGTTTGAGTTTCTTCTGTGTTTGTTTCTTGCAGGTGCAGCGGAGCAAGGATATTGAACACAAGAGACCGTGCGACCGGCCTTTGCTAAGACAGAACAAAAAGGTTAGGTTAGGTCTGGTCTCTTATACCTTTTGGTAAAGCAGATATGAAAGAAAGTTTTGGATTGAGAAGAAAAAAATTATTTAATTTTGGAATAAAAGTGAGCATAATATAAGTTTTAACATGACTGAAACATAGTTCTAGAGAATGGTATCCGAAACCATTAGGCATGATTAAAACCTTGCTTAGAGTTGGAGAGAGAAACTGGAACCTGAAAAGAACGGATGGCAAAGCCACAATCAATTGCTTTAGCACATTTTCATGCATTTATAAGTTTGAACTTGTCAACCTTGTGCTACTAAAGTTGTACAATGAGCTACTATATTTTTATTAACAGTCAATGAAAACTAGTTTAATAAAATGTTTCCCGTATTACTATGAAAAAGACCCCTCTGAAGTCTGAATCATTGGCACGTTTTTTGTTTCATGGAGGAGTCTTTTGGCATTTTACTTGTCATTCTGTGAAATGCTTAAACTTCAGCACTTTGGAAGCCACTTATTAATTTGAATGTTCACTTTTATAGGCATTGCTTGAACTCCTAGATCAAGTTGAAGATGCCATTGCTATTGATGATGCTCCAGTTTGCAATAGCAACACTTATTCCTTTAAAGTACCTCAAAGTCAAGCTTACGAGCTCCCTGTCAAAGTCAGACCTGCAGTAGAAATGACCAAATCACATTTACCTAAAGAGGGTGTTGATGTCTTCTCCAATTCTAATTATTTGGTTTTAGAGGTATAATTTTGGAACTAAGCTTTTGTAATGGATTTTGGGTTCACAAAAAGAAAAGAAAACAAATACTCATAGGGTTATTACTATTTACTTTCTAATTTAGGTATCTGAACTTAGGTCTGCTGATTCATCTGCTGCTCAATGCTCATCATACAAGGTGTTGTGAGGATCATTGCTGTATTTTCTTACTGCTTCTGTGAATCTGACAAATAATACGAGTTGGTCCATTGTTTTCCAGGTGCTACGTTTGCTAAATGAACAAACTGGGGAAGAGCGGGCTGTAAACCTATGGAATGAGTGGTAAGCTGGTGTGCTTCAGTGTACTTAAGCTTATATCAGAGTACCTATCTTATAATTATTACTGTCGGTTTTTCACTTGCTATTTATAATATTTCTAGCATTTCTAATTCCTCTTCTAAATAAATGATCCCAGGTCTTGTTGTGTAATTTCACCTGGAGATACTGTGCATGTAATCGGACAATTTGATGAAGGGGGGAATTGTGATATTGATCGTGATAAAAACTTTTGATTGTACACCCAGATATTCTAATGTCTGGAACGCGGGTAGTTTTCTATTACTCTCTCATTTCCGTTTGTGGCTTCAGACTTTAACCTTGATTTACTGTGGGAAATATGATATAGATTTGCCATGGCAATGTTAAAAGGTTTATTTGTTTCAGTTTTTCTAACTGAGCAGGGTTACTGTTGTTTACATCACTTATTTCTGTGCTTCTGTAGACATTCAAAGATAGTGTTGGATGTATTTAGTATTGTTTGCACATTTTCCACTTTGAAGTCCCTCATAGCTTTTTATTAGTAACTTAAGCATGCTATTGAAACGAAGCAGAAAATAAAGTGATGTTATTAGTAAATAGAATTGTAAGATAGTGCATACTGAAAGGGGGAGTTCTGACAAAGATGTTTACATCAACCTGCACTCCTGCAAACTATTGTTTTAATATTTTTCACACATTAATGCCTTAAAACTGGTGGTTGAACCACATATGTCGAGTGCAAGTCTTATAGTCTCATAAAATTTGCTCAATTTATTTTTTAGTTGAAAAATTTAATCATGTTTCACCATTCATGACTTTGAAATGTAAGGAAATGGACACTTTTCAGGCTGTTGAGTGGTAAATGCCCTTATATGCAATTCAATGTATTCTATGACCTATATTTATGTGTGTTTTTGTGGATGTTTACTTCTAACATGATACATCATTCCAGGTTGCTTCCAGTTTTAGCTGCCCAAGGAGAACTGTCTTAGACGAGAGGCTGAAAAACAATGATTACTCAACTGCAGCATTAGCTGGAACAATGCTGCACCAAATTTTCCAGGTCTCTAAAATTCATCCGTACCCCATAAGACAATGTAAAATACATACATACACACACATGGTCTCATTTTGTTGAATCATACTGTAACATTTTGTTTCTTTTTTCTTTTAAATTTATTCTTCAAAATTTTATCTTGTGTTGCGGTGTGGTATGTTGGTGCAGGCTGGGCTAACAAATGACCATCCTACAGTAAATTTCATGGAAGATTATGCAGAAGTGGTATTACAGAAAAACATTGAAAGTTTGTATGCATGTGGAGGTGTGGTATTGTGTCTTTATATGTATGACATTTAAATTTGTATGTACACATCTCACATTTAAAGTTTGGAACTTCACCAACAAAAGTTTTTCTCCAATATAACTTGTTGAATATTGACTCTGTATCATTTCTTTTGCATATGTACGTTGCAGTAAATGAGAATGACATTCGCAAAACTATGAGAGATGCTATTCCTAGATTACTAAGTTGGATCATACGGTTTAAAAATATGGAGGTACATAAAAAAATTTTATTCTTTTTTTCTGAAACTTTATTTATTGTTATCTTTTGTCATAGAAGTGTTTCCTTTGCTGTTTTCAAATGTAACTGATACTTCAAGGCCATATTGTCTCTTTGTAGCTTTTCTAGAATATGTATTTTTAGATTGATGATATGTGGCAATCTCGATAGGTATAGCATTTATAGAAATTGTTAGAATAATTATTAAGTCTACCTATGATTAGTATAGCAGGGCCTAAAGTAGGTAGTTGTGTGTTGGGTTAGCTATAATGATTGTTCCTAGCAGTCTAGGACAATCTCTTCATCTTCCACCCATCTATTGTATCAGTTTTATCTATATAAATAAGAGAATTGAGAAGGGTCTAACAAGCCCTTCAGAATTATTTTTCTCAGTTTTAGATCTCAAGTTGGTATCAGAGCAGGTTCATCCTGCTCTGGTTTCTGTCCTGGGTTGTCCACCAGCACTGTCACTGCTGTTTGCATCTGTCCGGTGCCGTTCGCCGTTGTCCGCGGCTGTCTCGCCACTATCTGCAGCTGTCAACTGCATTTTGTAGTTCTTCAACTTGGTTGTCCGCCACCTCGCATCTGTCCGCTGCTGTCCACCGCCGATTCGCCGCCGTTCGCCACCGTCCGCCGCCGTCCGCCGCCGTCCGCCGCCGTCCGCCGCCGTCTGCCGCCGGCCACCGTCACTGTTCCGTCCGGCGACCACTGGATCTGGTTCGCCTCTTCACGCGACCGCCAACCCCACCGGTGGGTTCGCCTGATTCTCCTCCACGCTCCGCCACGCGCCGCCTCTTTGTGCGCTGCCAACAGGCGCGTGCTGTCCACGCGCCGCCCTCTGCTCACTGGAAAGTCGCCGCGCCACCTCCATAGCTGTCGCCCTCTGCTCCTCTGTCCGTTCTGCCCCTCAAAATATTACTTTGGCGTGTCCAGAAGCTCCCCTTTAAGAAAACCCTAAGAACCCCCTAGGGTTTTCTGGTTCTTCACGTTTTTTTTCTGGTCCTTCACGGTTTTTCTGGTTCCTTCTCCTCTTTTTATCAAAGAATGGCGTCTGGAAGTGCTCTTTCTTTCTCTGGAAGTCCCTCAATCACTTCCGAAAAGCTAAATGGAAAGAATTATCTATGTTGGTCTGCTGCTGTAGAAATGTGGTTCCTTGGTCAAGGACATTATGACCACCTCGAGCAGGATGGAGCCAAGTACCTTCTGACAAAGCTGAACAATGGAAACAAGCTGATTTCCAATTGTGTGCCCTATTGTGGCAATCTGTGGAACCCCGACTTTTGATATCTCTTAGAGCCTTCAAGACATGTCACACTTTTTGGAAGAAAGCTCAAAGCATTTATGCTAATGATATTCAACGTCTCTATGATACCGCAAACAAGCTCGCCTGTCTCAAAATGACAGACCATGATATGGTCTCATTCATGACTGAAGCCCAAGCAGCTGTGGAAGAATTGAGAATGTTCTTGGAAGTGGAATCTTCGGAAGATATCAAAAAGAAGCTTGACAAGTATTATATGGTGATGATCCTCCGTCCTTTGCATCCAGATTTGAATCACATTAGAGATCAACTTCTGACAAGTCATGAGGTCCCTTCCTTGGAAGTCTTGACCACACGTCTTCTTCGTGTTCCTTGTGTCTCAGTCTCAGGAAGCTCATGAAACAATGGAACCATCTGTCATGGTTGCCACGCGAGGAAGAGGAGGACGTGGCACTAGAGGAGGAGGACGTGGAGGTCGAGGACGTCCACAGTGCTCTTACTGTAAGAGGGTGGGTCACACCCAAGAAAACTGCTACTCCTTGCATGGCTTTCCTTCAAAAACCGCCAATATCTCTAAGGCTGAAACTTCCACTTCCAACTCCAAGTTCACTGAGGAAGAGTATCAAGAGTATCTGCGATTAAAGTCTAACAGTTTGGCGCAATCATCTCAGTCCCCAAGTACGTCCACAGCTTGCATTTCTCAATCCATGGAAGGTCTAAATTCATGGGTAATTGACTCGGGTGCTTCTGATCACATTTCTGGTAATACCTCATTGTTCTCAACCCTTTCCCTCCAAGAAAAACCCCATTTCATTACCCTTGCAAATGGCTCTAAAACTTGTTCAAAGGGAGTCGGTCAGTCTCCCTGTCTCCCTCTCTAACTCTGAAATCTGTTCTTTTTGTCCCTAACTGTCCATTCAATTTAATTTCCCTAAGTCAGTTAACCAAAATGTTACATTGTTCAATAACTTTCGATTCAAAATCTTTTGTTATACAGGAGCGTGGCTCGGGGAGACAGATTGGAGAAGGATATGAAGCTGGAGGTTTATACCATTTTGGATCTCGTCCACGGGTATCTTGTGTCGCAGCTCTTCCCCCTAAAGTGTTACATGATCGGTTTGGCCATCCTCACTTGTCAAAGTTAAAAAAGATGTGTCCTGAACTTAGTGGTCTTCAGACTTTAGAATGTGAGTCCTGTCAACTAGGAAAACATGTTAGATCTGTCTTTCCAAAAGGTCTCAATCAATGTGTACTTCTAGTTTCTCTATTATTCATTCTGATGTCTGGGGACCTAGTCGCGTCTCTTCTTTTGGTTTTAGGTATTTTGTTACTTTTATTGATGAGTATTCTAGATGTACTTGGGTTTATCTAATGAAAGATCGCTCTGAATTGTTACCCATTTTCACATCCTTTTTGAATGAAATCAAGAACCAATTTGGTCACGTAATTAAAGTCTTAAGAAGTGATAATGCTAAAGAGTATTTCTCAAATTTTTCTTCACTTCTTAGCTCCCATGGTATTTTGCATCAGTCCACTTGTCCTCATACACCCCAGCAAAATGGTATAGCCGAAAGAAAAAATAGACACTTGGTTGAAACGGCTCGTACCCTTTTGCTTGGTGCTAATATTCCTGTTCATCACTGGGGGATGCCATCTTAACTGCATGTTTTCTTATTAATAGGATGCCCTCCTCCTCTCTCAATCATAAAGTCCTTTCTCCATTCTCTTTCCCAATGATCCTCTCTTTCACACCTCTCCTCGAGTCTTTGGTTGTGTTTGTTTTGTTCACGACATGTCTCCGGGGCTCGACAAGCTCTCTGCTCGTGCGATCAAATGTGTCTTTTTGGGCTATTCTCGGCTTCAAAAAGGGTACCGGTGTTACTCTCCTGAAACCAAAAAGTACTACATGTCTGCCAATGTTACCTTCTTTGAACAGACACCTTTCTTCTCTCCCTCTGTTCAAGATGTTCATATCCTCCACCAGGTCCTTCCTCTTCCAGTGGTTGAGTCTAATATCTCCAATGCCTCAGTCAATCCAAGTCATGCCCAAGGTCCTCCTGAACCTTCCTCTCCACATACTGATATCCTTCGACACAGTACCCCGGTGAGTAATCCTCTTCCAGAAAATGGTGGATCTCCTCCTTCAGATTCTTCTCCGTCACCATCTCCTGTCACGCCTCCTGGTGAAGATGATTCTGGTTGGCCCATTGCTCTCAGAAAAGGTACTCGTTCCACTCGAAACCCTCATCCCATTTATAATTTTCTTAGTTATCACAGAGTGTCGCCCTCCTTTTATTCCCTTTTATCCTCAGTATCTCCTGTGGTTATTCCTAAAAATGTGAAAGAAGCACTTGATCATCCTGGATGGCGACAAGCCATGATTGAAGAAATGCAGGCTCTTGACCACAGTCACACTTGGGAGCTTGTGCCACTTCCCCCGGGCAAAAAGGCTGTTGGTTGTCGATGGGTATATGCAATTAAAGTCGGCCCTAATGGTAACATTGATAGGCTCAAAGCCCGGCTGGTTGCAAAAGGGTACACTCAGGTTTATGGTCTTGATTATTGTGACACCTTTTCTCCCGTGGCAAAGATGACTACCATTCGATTGTTCTTTGCAATGGCAGCCATTCGTCATTGGCCACTTCATCAGTTGGATATCAAAAATGCCTTTCTCCATGGTGATCTTGAGGAAGAAGTTTATATGGAGCAACCTCCAGGGTTTGTTGCTCAGGGGGAGTCTGGTATGGTTTGTAAATTGAACCGATCTCTATATGGGCTCAAGCAATCACCACGTGCTTGGTTTGGAAAGTTTAGCTCCATTGTTCAAAAATTTGGGCTAAAACGCAGTGAAGCAGATCATTCAGTCTTTTATTATCATTCGTCTCCCGGGAAATGTGTTTACTTGATAGTATATGTTGATGATATAGTTATTACAGGAAATGATACTGCTGGAATATCTCAATTGAAGGAGTACTTGTGTAGACATTTCCAAACCAAGGATCTTGGGAGCCTCAAATACTTCCTAGGCATTGAAGTAGCTCAGTCAAAAGATGGAGTTGTAATCTCCCAAAGGAAGTATGCTCTGGATATTTTGCAAGAAACAGGCATGATTGATTGTAGACCTGTTGATAGCCCTATGGATCCAAATCAAAAATTAACAACAGAAGAAGGTGAATTATTCCCGACCCGGAGAGATATAGGAGGCTAGTTGGAAAACTAATCTATCTCACTATTACAAGGCCGGATCTATCTTTTGCAGTTGGAGTGGTTAGTCAGTTTATGCAAGCTCCATGTGTTGGCCATTGGAATGCTATCATTCGCATTCTAAGGTATGTGAAAAAGGCTCCCGGGCAAGGGCTCTTATATGAAGAAAAAGGAAGTCTTCAGGTATCAGGATATTGTGATGCTGATTGGGCAGGTTCTCCTATTGATAGACGATCTACTACTGGATATTGTGTTTTCCTTGGAGGAAACATTATCTCATGGAAAAGTAAGAAACAAAATGTAGTGGCTCGATCAACAGCTGAGGCTGAATATAGGGCAATGGCTTCATTAACATGTGAACTTATATGGGTGAAGCAGTTCCTTCAAGAGCTTAACTTCTGTGACATCCAGAGTATGAAGATGTATTGTGATAACCAAGCTGCTCTTCACATTGCATCAAATCCAGTGTTTCACGAGAGAACCAAACATATAGAAATTGATTGTCATTTTGTTCGGGAAAAATTATTGTCAAAAGAAATTTGTACTGAGTTTGTTGGATCAAATGACCAACTCGCAGATGTGTTGACTAAGTCGTTAAGGGGACCTCGGATTGAGTTTATTTGTTCCAAGCTTGGTACATACAATTTGTATGCTCCAGCTTGAGGGGGAGTGTTAGAATAATTATTAAGTCTACCTATGATTAGTATAGCAGGGCCTAAAGTAGGTAGTTGTGTGTTGGGTTATCTATAATGATTGTTCCTAGCAGTCTAGGACAATCTCTTCATCTTCCACCCATCTATTGTATCAGTTTTATCTATATAAATAAGAGAATTGAGAAGGGTCTAACAAGCCCTTCAGAATTATTTTTCTCAGTTTTAGATCTCAAGTGAAATAATTTACATTATATCTTAGATGTCGTGCTAATTAGATTTGTGGTGTTCAATGTTTGGGAAAGAATATTCTCTTGTTGGAAAGAAAGGGTAGAAGGGAAGTTTAGGTTGTTTTGACCCTAGCTTCGGTAGGATCTAATACCTATCAAACAAAAGGGGAAGTTTTATTAGTTTTTAGGAAAGGTGATCTCCAAATGAATCAACTGAACAATGCTCTTGTACCATATCCCAAAACTACATAAGGAATACTAGAAAATATTAAACCTGTCACCTATTGCTCTAGTTCTTATTCATTGAGTATTGTGACTGATGACTTAGTAGGAATACTAGAAAATATTAAACCTGTCACCTATTGCTCTAGTTCTTATTCATTGAGTATTGTGACTGATGACTTAGTGTTTTGGCAGGAAAGAAAAGACCCGAATGTCAAATTTGGATTTGATAATGGACCAAAGAATGTTGGCATATCTGAGGCAAGCTCCAATCTATTCTCCAAAGAATGTTTAGCCAGGGAATATACATTTTGTAGATGATGCACAGTTGTAATAGCTTAACAAGTTTTGGGGGAGCACTTTAGCTTTTAATGATGAATTGCTTATTTGTCCACAAATATGCAACTATTTTTTTGATTTGGTCGTTGTTGTGCCCTTTTGTTTCTCTTAAACTTAGTATTCATAATTAATGTTTTAGGTAATTGATATTGAAGAGATGGTGTGGGCTCCAAAATATGGATTAAAAGGGATGATTGATGCTTCAGTCAGAGTGAAAATTCAATCACAAAGGGATGAACAAGAGGAAAAGATCATGCCAGTAGAGTTCAAGACTGGAAAAACACCAAATAGCCAGGCAAGTTGTGGTCCTCACTTAAATTCAGTCAATAAAAAGTGAATCAGATAGGTACTCCAATGAACACATTACAAGCACTAGAAATATTATATGATACCTACTTGTGGTATTTTTCACTTGCAACTCTTCCATTTCATATCTGCAGTCATCAGTTGAGCACAGTGCCCAAGTAATTTTGTACACTCTCTTGATGTCTGAAAGGTGCAAACCAAACTATTAATTTCTAACAGTATGTAGAAAAAATTTCTGAAATTTTGTTTATTTTGTCCTGATTATGTTAATAGGTATCAGACAACTGTTGATTCTGGTCTTCTATATTATCTCCAATCTGATCAAACACAGGTAAAATCCGTTCCTTTAAGTTATCAGTTATTTTTATTTCTGCTAAGAGAAGGTAATATTGTTGTTGGATATTGAGCCAATAATAGAAAGGTCCATATCCAGCTGTTTCCTAGATTAATGGAGCCAATATTCTGATTATTTATGTGGAAATAAACTTCAATTGTTTTATTTTTTATTTACAAAGGGCATCGTGGTTCAAAGATCTGACTTAACTGGGCTAATAATGCAACGAAATGAACTAGCAAGTTATATTCTTAAGGCGTTGACTCTGCAGCAACTGCCTCCAATGTTACAGGTACTAGTTTTCCATAATTTTATAAAGTATTTTTAACAAGTTCATTGTATTGGCATTACAAGCCTTCATTTGCTGATTGTAGAGTCCTAGCATTTGCAGAGGTTGTCGCCATCTTAATGTTTGTAGCATTTATCACAAGGTACTTCTTCTTTACCTTAAAAAGTGCAGAATCTTTGCAAACAGTTACCTCTTCTAATATAGACCCTATTATGGTTGTTTCTGCTGGTGATTTTAAGGTTCAAAATCATCTTTTACTTAGATATGTTCTCAATGGATAGGACCATAGGTGACTAAGATTGATTATTTTTTCTTCTGATTTCTACACATATATTAGAAGCTTTTTTTTTTTGCAATTGCATGTTTACTTCTGTATTTAAGAACCCTGTAAGATTACTGTTAGTTTAACCAATTCTCCCAGTACACTAATGTTAATTGCTGCATTATTTTTCTTTCTGATCATTATTACTGAAAATAGTGTTTTCATCTTGTGTTATGTTCATATAGATGTCATTGATTTGTTTCTGCACAATGTTATATAATATGATATCTACTATAGTAATGAGGATATTAGAAAGATCTCAAACAATAATTTTTTGAAGTTTATCATAATGTTATTGCTTAATTTTTGTAACAATCTATTCTGGGTAACATGTCTATTTCTTGTGTCACAACTATAAAATGCTTTAGGCAAATGGTGGAAGCACAGAGAGCAGTGGGTTGGGAGAAGATTTTGATTCTCTAACTAATTACATGACTTCTTCGCATTCTAAGTTTCTCCGCCAATGGGATCGATTGATTGACTTAGAAGCTAAAGAGACTGAGGTTTGAATTCTGTGCTTTTGTTTTTTCCTTGAAATTTATTTTAATCAATTTACAAGTTTAAAAAGTCTTCTTTTTTACTTCTCTCCTTTATTGTTTCAGATTTTAAGGAAAGAGGTCTGGCAATCACATAGTTCAAAGAGTTCAAACAGTAGTGGTCTTTCTTCTATTGTTCTTGACTCACTAGGAATACCTCTTGAGAAATCCCTTAAAGATAATCAATTCACTTATCGTTTCATACAACAAGATTCTTCTTCTAACCTCTATGAAGTTTCCGATATGTCTTCTAGTGTCTCATTGAAAAATGATTTAGATTCCACACTTCGAAGTGGAGATCATGTGGTATGTATACTTTCCTATTACTATTTGGAAATAATTGGCTGTAGTTGTGATATCTGGTTGTTTAACAAAATCAAGGTAAAGTTTGCAATGTGGTATGGAAGATATAATTCCCACAAAAGCTTTTGTAGTGAAGAATGCACCCAAGGGATTCCAAAGTCCCAAGTCTGTTTAGGAAACAATTAGAAAAGAAATATCCATAATTAGTTGGTTATAGTTTATATGTATACAATATATAATTAGAACCCAAGAGTGGATAAATATTATATAAACAAAATACATCTAGGTAAGCCATGTACTATGAATCATCGCTATAAAATGGGATAAGTGTGTCACTGACAAACCCAAAAATGCTTTGGTTGGTTGATCAAATTTGTCATTTAGGTTCCCAGTTTCTCCCATTTTCCACTCCTCACAATCATTAATCATCAGTTTTATTTAGCAGAATTAGATCAATCACATCACAATTTTCATAAAAGTGTTGCAGAACAAGTTCATTCCATAATGAATAATTGATTACATGTTGTAGATATAAAATATGGATTAGATGAATAGTTGTACGTTAATTTATGCCCAAAATTCCGAAGATATATTCTCATTTAGTTGGCAACAAACTGAAGACCGAAATAATGTATAAAGGTACATCATCAAATGGAAAATTCTATTGATGTTGTGAATCTCAATCAATCTCCTAAAATTAAGGTTGGAATGAATTTCCCAAAATTGAGGCTCTATGAATGACATTTCCCCTCAAGTTGGGTGATAAATGTCTATCAATTGAATCTAATGTTCCCTTAGAAAGTGGATTTTAAACATAATTCAACCTTACAAAATTGGTTTATAGGGTAAGGTTTGCTCCCATTTAAATGTATTATAATTTAGTTATATCTCTAGTCATAAGATCTTTAACATGCTATTTTTGTCCATGTGAGATCTTCAACAATCTTATAACTTGGCCTTAGAAGAGCTTTACTTAAAATGTTTGTAGTTTGGATGCATGAAGGTACATAAAAGGAGGCTTTAGGCTACATTTGGAGATAAATAATAGATTAGGATTTATAAATTATTGTATTTGGTCTTTGTTGGGCTTTTTCTAATTGTTTCTATCTTTGTGTAATTAGCATCTCTCGGCTTTTATTTATTAAGTTAACTTTTAAGATAACTTGTTGGACCATTAAGCCTAATTAGTTAAATGAGCCTAGTAGTTTTAGGTACATATTATTAGTAGCCATGTGTTGGCTTGTTTAAGAAGTTTTAACCCTTTTGTAAAGGAAACTTTATGTTTTTCAGAGAAACTCTCTAGGTTCTCAGGGAATCTGTTACGATCTAAGGTAGGGGTAATAATAAGGGTTGGAAAGTATATGAGCAGAGAGAATATTTAGTATAAGTTAATTAGAGTAAATACATATATATTTAGGAAAATATTCAATATAAGATATTTATAATTAAGGATATATGCTAGGATAATATACGGAGAGATATTTATATTAAATATAGGGATATTATATTATATATAATATTAAATATAAGGATATTTATATTAAATGCAGATATATTCTAGAGGAATATTTAATAAGAGATGGGCGGGAAATAATTAATATAAATAAGGTTAGAGTCCAAGGTTAAAGACAGGCTTTTGATTATTGAGTTTTGTGACAGAAATTATTGTCTTGTGAGGGAGGTTATGCTCTCAAAGTAATTGAAGGAGGTTATGCTCTCAATTATTGTTTACCCTTGTTTATTCAGATATTACCATCAATAAAAGAGATCCATTCATCCATTGTTATTCGTTTATTGTTCTATTACGTGTGAGAGAGTGTGAAAGGTTGTATTTGGCTAGTTTACGTACTCAGGTACGTAACAATTGGTCCGACCTGCCGGATCATCATGGAGGGAAGAGTGAATGTCATTGAAGGAAGATTAGAGCTCATAGAAATCTCCATGGGAGGACTGGAGGCAGCAGTCCAGGAACTGGTGAAGGTGATGGGAGAGCGAGGTCGACGACATGAGGGAAATCCTGATGGAAGTCAGGGGTCTGTCAACGGGAGAAGGAATGAGGAGGACGAGAGAGATGGCAGCAGGCTAGATGGTGGACACCGAGAGGAGCAACCGTATTGGAGGAGAAGGGTAGACTTACCCATCTTCGAAGGAAGCGATCCTTTGAATTGGATCAATAGAGCGGACAAATTCTTTGAGCTACAAGGAGTGTCGGAGGAAGAAAAGTTGCGCCTAGCCTATATCAGCATGGAGGGAGTCGCGGGACACTGGTTCAGATTCTGGAGGGAGAAGGCCAGGAACCGTTCGTGGGCAGGATTAAAAGAGTCAATGGTGATCCGTTTTGGAGGAAGAAACCGGGGAACCATCTTCGAGAGACTGGCGGCCTGTAAACAATCAGGAACCGTGGAAGAATACATCCAAGAATTTGAACTCTTGGTCGGCCAAACAGAAACAATGCCCGAAGCACAACTGATGGGGTACTTTATGGCAGGATTGCAGGAGGGGATCCGTAATCAACTCAGATTACTTGATCCGCGGGAGTTGATGGACGTTATGAGACTGTCAAAGGACGTGGAAGAGTTCCAAGGGGGCGTGAAGGCTGGGAGCGGAAGTGTGATCAAGAATCAATCTGGAGAAAAACCGAACGGGGTGGATACGCGACTGGAGTCAGTCGCCCGAACCAAGGCCGAATGGTAACTGCCGTGGAGAGCTGAGCGGACATCACGGAGAATGTGGGGACCGGACGAAAGGACATAAACGTGAGGGATCTACCTTATGAGGAATATGAAAAACGTAGGAAAGAAGGAAGGTGCTTTAGATGCGGCGAGCGGTTCGGTCCTACGCACCGTTGTCCGGATAGGAGTTTGAGAGTCCTGATATATGCAGAGGATGACGAAGAATTTCCACCACCCAAACCTCCAGACTTGAATTGATGAGGAGCCATGAGATCAAGCTCCCCAATCCAACCTTGGGGACAAGGTTGTTTTGCAGCGGGGAGTAATGTTACGATCTAAGGTAGGGGTAATAATAAGGGTTGGAAAGTATATGAGCAGAGAGAATATTTAGTATAAGTTAATTAGAGTAAATAAATATAGTATAAGTTAATTAGAGTAAATAAATATATATTTAGGGAAATATTCAATGTAAGATATTTATAATTAAGGATATATGCTAGGATAATATACGGAGAGATTATATAGATATTTATATTAAATATAGGGATATTTATATTAAATATAAGGATATTTATATTAAATGCAGATATATTCTAGAGGAATATTTAATAAGAGATGGGCGGGAAATAATTAATATAAATAAGGTTAGAGTCAAGGGTTAAAGACAGGCTTTTGATTATTGAGTTTTGTGACAGACATTATTGTCTTGTGAGGGAGGTTATGCTCTCAAAGTAATTGAAGGAGGTTATGCTCCCAATTATTGTTTACCCTTGTTTATTCAGATATTACCATCAATAAAAGAGATCCATTCATCCATTGTTATTCGTTTATTGTTCTATTACGTGTGAGAGAGTGTGAAAGGTTGTATTTGGCTAGTTTACGTACTCAGGTACGTAACAGAATCGTTGACCTTTGCTATTGTTTGATATTGGTAGATATTGTTTTTAACACAATCATCTATTTACCATATTTATGTTTGGTTGCCATATATACTTGTATCATTCTTTATTATAAATATATTACCCTATGTGTGTTTTAGACACAAGAGAGATTAATCCTAACTCAAAGCGCCTAAAGGTTTTGATTGTCAATATTTGGATTTTGAATTCATTGAGAGGATTTTCTTGGCTCTTGTCGTAGAACACTGTTCTTAAAGATTGAGATTTTTATGGTGAATTTTCATTGACTCATTAATAAGCTAGATAGTGACATCTTCATCTTTGTCTTATTTCTGCATTCTTCTTTGATTTACTTTGTTTATACTTCGAGATAAATCAAATACAAAAAAGAGTGTACACTTTCTTAGATAGGATCGTATCATTTAGATAGCGGTCAACTGCGCTGAAGTTGTCTCTTTCTCCTCTTTCAAGCTCTAATACCATGTTAAGAAGTGGACTTTATGTCTAACTCTATCGTAGCAAGATTTTGTTTTTGTTGGACATATTGTTCCACCTGCTATCATGCCGTTATCGGATTACCTATTAATGTCACAAGATGTATATAACTTGGCATGCGGAGGGTGTATTGAAAGTCCCACATCGACTAAAGATAAGACCAATTTAGAGTATATAAGTGAGTGCAATCCTCACCTTACAAGCCGGTTTTGTGGGGTTGAGTTAAGCTTAAAGTTTATTTCTTAACACTTAGGAACTACTCTTGATTCTTATATTTGTATTTCCTAAGTCCAAGTGTCAAATCTTTCTTTCAACTTATCCATTTTTTTAGAGTCTTGACATTGTTCTTCACATTTCTTAATTCTATTCTTTCCTTTTTTTGTGTTTTTGATTCCTTGTTGAATTGTGATTGATGCTAATAATAGATCCAATCTTGAGTTTCATCTTGTATCTATTACATCAGTCACTATATGATAGGATATGAATGTGGGCCTTAGAAGGAAGGGAAGACAATAATAAAATATAGTTGTTAGAGGGGTTTAGGGGTCTGTTTGGACAGTTAGGAAGCAGGGGTAGGATAACTGTCCTGGTGGGGTGTTATGTTCAGTTTAGGAGGAGTCTTTAAATAGGGAAAGGGTTGTCTAGGGAGGGGACTTTTGGAGAGATCATTGTTGACAGGTATTGACCTTTGAAGAGGGTTAAGCCTCTGTATCCAGATTGTACAGAACATTCTTTCTGTGAATAACACTCAGTTTCATTCTTTTCTTTGTGTTTTGCGGTGAGAAGTGAGTTCTTGATTAGGTTCCCAGATCAGGAACCTATCACTATAGTACAAGGAATAAAAATGAGGAAAACCAACAACAAATGGATTTGGGTAACCAATGTATGGAACAACACTGCAATCCTAAAATGATTGACAAGTTGAAACAAAGATATGCTACATTGAATTCGAACATTCAAAAATACAAATCAAGAGTAGTTTGCAAGAAAATAAACAAAGTTTCTTTAGAAATGATAGAATCTCTGTTAGGCCATTACTTGTATATAATAGAAGGAAAACCGGTACATAGACCGGTACACAACCTAACTGCCAAGGCAGTTAGAATGGGTAGTTAGGAGGTTTGTATATAAGGGCTGTAAGGGTAGCTTTGAGGGGTTAGCGAAGTAAATACTATTGTTTGTCAGGAACGTGTTGTCCTGATCGGGAGAGGTTAAGCTCTTTGCATTGTATCTTTGATTGTTTTGTGAATAAAGAACCTTTACAGCATCGTTGTGTTGTGTTGAGTGAAGAGAATTGAGTTTCCATTAGGTTCTTGATTAAAGAACCTAACAATCTCAATCACAAAATTAAAATGACTACTTATATTGGGGACCTAAGACTACTAACTCCATCTTACTGAATAGACCTAATGGTCCAACAAACTATCTAAGAAGCCTACAAAGAAATAATGCCCAATAAGAGGTTCTAATTACATAAAACATAGAAAAAATTAAAATACTCCGAGCAAAGGCCCAATTCAATATACTATACAATTCCTAATCTACTATTTAATTCCAAATGTAGTCTCAAGCTTCCTTCTTTCTTAGTTCTTTATCACCATGGTCAATCTTCTCTTATTAAATTGTTCAATTTCCACATGCTTAGTTTCTATCTTAAATAACTGGGTTCTTGGCAATGCTTATAGCAACTTTATATCATACAAAACTTAGTTGTGATTGCCTGTTTATTTTCACTGTTATATTTTTACAAAAATTAGAAATTGGCTTTGCATTCTAGACAATCCACTAGACATTTTATTTGACTTAGTCCTTAAGTCAGTCATGCAAGTTATGAGAAATAGAGAAGATTGGGAGAGAATATCCCTTGTGTGTTTAGCATACACATAGGGTAGTTTATTTATATTGTAAGATATGGGCCAATGCCCTTAATACATAATAGACTAAGCCCAAATAACAGAAACACACATCTTATCATCTAACACTCCCCCTCAAGCTGGGCATATAAATCATATGTTCCAAGCTTGTTACAAAGATAATCAATTCTAGGTCCTCGTAAGGACTTAGTGAATATGTCTGCCAACTGGTTGCTTGAGTTAACAAACTCAGTCTTGATATCTCCGGATATGATTTTTTCTCGAATGAAATGACAATCAACTTCAATGTGTTTGGTTCTCTCATGGAAGACAGGGTTAGAGCTGATATGGAGAGCAGCTTGATTATCACATATAAGTATCATGTGAGTGACATCTCCAAATTTCAATTCACTAAGCAATTGTTTAAGCCACACAAGCTCGCAAGTAGCTGATGCCATAGCTCTATATTCTGCTTCTGCACTAGACCTTGCCACAACACTCTGCTTCTTACTTTTCCAAGATATCAGGTTGCTACCAATAGAGACACAATATCCAGAAGTAGACCTCCTATCAGAAGGGGAACCAGCCCAATCAGCATCTGAATAACAAACAATTTTTGTATCGTTGTTAGGGCCATATAGCAAACCTTTTCCAGGTGATCTTTTAATATACTTCAGTATGCGAACAACTGCATCCCAATGGTCTTCACATGGGGAGTTTAGAAATTGACTCACCACACTAACTGCGAAAGAAATGTCAGGACGCGTAACAGTAAGATAGTTTAATTTACCAACTAGTCTTCTGTACCGTTCAGGATCTGAGAAAGGCTCCCCCTGATTTGGTAGGAGTTTGATGTTAGGGTCCATAGGTGTCTCAACAGATTTACAGTTCATTAACCCTGTTTCCTCCAAGATGTCTAACGCATACTTCCTCTGAGATATGACAATACCATCATTGGATTGTGCTACTTCAATACCCAAAAAGTACCGGAGTTTGCCAAGATCTTTGGTTTGAAAATGATGACAAAGGTGTTGTTTCATCTGAGAGATGCCAAGATAGTCGCTTCCTGTGAGAACAATATCATCGACATACACTATTAAGTAGATACATCCAGCACTCGAGTGGCGATAGAACACTGAATGATCCGCTTCACTGCGAGACATACCAAATTGTTGAACAACACAACTGAATTTACCAAACCAGGCCCGAGGAGACTGTTTTAGGCCATATAAGGATTTGCGAAGACGACATACCAATCCAGATGACTCCCCCTGAGCAACAAAGCCAGGCGGTTGCTCCATATAAATTTCTTCATGCAAATCACCATTGAGCATATGAGAAATAGAGAAGATTGGGAGAGAATATCCCTTGTGTGTTTAGCATACACATAGGGTAGTTTATTTATATTGTAAGATATGGGCCAATGCCCTTAATACATAATAGACTAAGCCCAAATAACAGAAACACACATCTTATCATCTAACACAAGTAGTACTACTCAGGAGAGAATGTTGTTTCCTACCAGCAAATGGATATTTTAAGAACTGCCTTTGGGTTGTGTTATGCATCTTATTTTGTTATTGATATGTACTATTATCTTTTAATTATAACTATCTTTTGTTTACTTCTTAGATACTGCGTAATCAATCTAGCCATCAAATTATTGCTAAAGGGGTGATATCCGATATTAGTCCAAATCATGTATCTGTGAGTATTTTATTAATTGTTTCTTTCGTGTATTGCCTTATCATCACAATCCTTGGTTGGAAAGCTATGTCTTGTCAAATTATTTACTTTGTCAAATTCCTTTAGGTTTCCTTTTCAAAGCGATTACGAATCCCCAGGAGTTCTTCCAGTGTAAATGATCTCATTCAGCAGGTTTGGAGAATTGACAAGGATGAATCTGTGACTTCCTTTGCAACTATGCGGTATCTTCTCTGACTGCCGCTTCATTCACAAATTTAATTTGCAAATTGTGTTATGTTATTGAAAGTTATTTCAGTATATGATTATTTATGCATTTTTCTTGTAGGTTTAATCTTGTACAACTCTTTCTACAAAATGATCGAAGTGCTCATTTGCGGCGGATGATTGTTGACCTTGAGGTGGATTACTTGCTATATGCTGTTTGAATTAGGTACTATATTTCTGTATGACTAACAACTTCATCTTTTCCTGTGTTGATGTCTTCTGGCTCTAGGCTCCTAGATTTGACAGTGGATCTATACTTAGCCAGGATCCTGCGATATCCTATGTTTGCTCAGAGAAGAGTTTGAATTATGACCAACGTAGAGCAATTCTCAAGGTCCGCATGAAGCAATAATTTCTTGACTTCCTTTTCTAGGTTTAGTGTGCAAGTTGATTTAGTTTATCACTAAAATGATTTTTCTGTGACTATGCTTTGTTATTGATTTTCAGATACTTACAGCAAAAGATTATGCACTTATATTAGGGATGCCTGGAACAGGGAAAACGTCCACATTGGTCCATGCCGTGAAAGCCTTGTTGATTAGAGGAACATCCATTTTGCTTACTGCCTATACAAATTCTGCTGTTGATAATTTACTCATCAAATTAAAAGCACAGGTATCCATGTCCGCATATTATAATATCTTGGATTATATCATCTAATTGAATATGGCTCCATGCTGCTGGATAAGAATCCACACCATTTATTTAAATTGTCCACTGTCAGCTATTCTCAATAGTCCATAAGTCTGAAGAAGATAGATTGCTTAGAAAAGTATAACAAATTGCTTAGAAAAGTATAACAAAGTAAAATGGAGATCACTAGAGGTTTTTGACAGTTTGGATTTAGGTCAGAGTGCACTCAACCTCTCTAGGACTGGTTAAAACTTAAAACGAACTAAACACCTGAACTTAATGCAACATGAATCACCAACTTTTTTTTTTCTCATTGTGTAACTTTACTATGTACTCTATCTGAAGCTCCGCAAACATGTGTAAGAGTGAAACACATTATCCTAACCACCGTTCTTTGTCCTCCATTGTAGCTTCCACCAAACATCCTCCTCTTACTTTTGAAGTTCAATTTTCAATCTAGATTGTGGTCTACGTAAGGCCAAAACTACGCCATATGATATTGTGGATGGTGTTATGGGCACTTTGAAGAAACATAGTGGATGAATTAACAAATGTGTGTTATACATGAATAATTCTAGTAAATGTAATAAATGTTAAGAACTCAAATTTAAGTCTAATTTATTTTTTTAAAAAGCAACTTGTAAGGTGAGGTTTGTATTCAGTTATATACTGTAAATTGTCTTTATTTTTAGTCAATGTGGAAAATAAATAATAAACTAATGACATATATAATGATAACAAAATATGAAACGCATTCTGTGAAATAAAATTTGCGAGGCCCTATAAAATTAGCATAACATTACATAAGAACTCTAACAACATCAATAAAAACTACAGAGCTAAAATTAGACAGAATAGGTTAATTTCTATCCCTCTTAATGTTCCTTGCTTTCCTCTTCCAAAATATTGTCATAGTTCTTGTCCTGATAAACGGCACATCCTTTATCTTCTCTTGAATCGTCAATCAATAGTTTTGCAATTTTTCAATCGTGTGCTCAGTTTTCTTTAGATTGCAATTCTTCTTCTACTTTAACCTCTGAAGCATTTCCTGAAACCCTTTTAGAAACTTTTGTAGTTGATAAACTTTTCAATTTGTGGATCGCTTTATTTTCTTTAGCCTAGGAAAGGACAAGGTTATTCTGGTGTCCTGCAGATTGACTACTAAGAAACAAAGGGAATGAAAACCATCTTAAACTGGTTCAGTTTGTTTTAGAGGAGTTTCGAAGGTTTTTCAAGAACCTTGAGGCTTGCCTCTGTTTGGTCCTCTTAAATTTGAAATTTCTTAGTGTCACTTTTTGGTAAACCTAGATATATAGAAACTTTCATGTATTTTTCAGCAGTGAAAATACTGCTTCAACAGAAAGATTACCTTAAATGTCTTCCTTGTTGAAACAAATAAATAAATAACAATGGAGATCATTTTTTAAAAATAAAACAAATCAAATTCGTTGATTCCTCTAATTTGAGATTTGTGACATCTCTTAAAATTAATCTACTGTGACTTTACGTCTGCACCTGTACCTTCTGCCACGTCCCTTCACTTGGGAATTCTGCTGTACTAAATCCCAGCATGAAAACTTGTACTAAATTGATTTGATTGATGTCCTGCATGGTGTACTAATTTTTACTGATGCGTGCCTCTCTTCTTTCTAAATGATTACGATTATTATTTCTGTATATTCTTCAATGTCTACTTTTAGGTGTCATATATTACATGTCATTATAATTTATATTGATGTAGGGGATTGATTTTGTACGAATTGGAAGACACGAAGTAGTGAATGAGGTGGTCAGAGAACACTGCCTCTCAGGTTTGCCAATTTATTGCTTGTACGCTCCCTATTTGAATTATAATAAGATTTGTAATAAATCTTTTGACAGTGGTTTCTATTTCAGCAATGAGTGTACAAGGTGTTGAAGATATCAAAAGAAGGTTGGAACAAGTCAAAGTTGTCGCAGTTACTTGTCTTGGCATTTCTAGTCCCTTGCTTGCCAACACAAGGTTTGATGTATGCATTATGGATGAAGCTGGACAGACAACCTTACCAGTAAGCTTATTTTTTCCTTTCGTATATTTTATAGTACTTTTTCCACAAGATAAAGTAAATTATATTGTCCTCTTGGATTAGTTTCATCATTTTTTTCTTTGATTTCTTTATTTCTTTCTCTTACCATGATTTGATTAGTATAAATAACGGTAAATATGATACACCTCAATTTGTATCAATTCATGTCTTATTCTTTTTTGTCTCTTTTCCTCCCTATGCATTTAAAAATCAATTTTAATTGAAACAAACCATGACATAAGGAAGCGTTGAGAGAAAGGAAACAATTGTTCACGTGTATGTAATTATGTTGTATGCTTTCACAAAAATATGCTGTAAATATTGCCATTGCAGGTGTCCTTGGGTCCTCTGACGTTTGCTTCAATGTTTGTACTTGTTGGGGATCATTATCAACTGCCACCACTTGTCAATGTATGTGCCTAAACTATTTGTTCTTTGTTTGTACAAAACTCTATAATATCTTACGAATTTTTTATCTGATAATTCCTAGAGTACAGAAGCCCGAGAGAATGGCATGGGGATAAGTTTGTTCTGTAGGCTCTCAGAAGCCCATCCACAGGCTATTTTAGCCTTACAGAGTCAGGTATGTTATGGCTAATGGATATTGGATTAGAATCTTCTGTTTTGTTCCTTTTGATCCATTGTCTAGTGGCTTGACATATTTGGTATATGCAGTATCGTATGTGTCAAGACATCATGGACCTTTCAAATGCCTTGATATATGGTGACAGATTGAGGTGTGGTTCAGTGGAGGTAGCTAATGCAAAACTTGAGTTTTCAGACTTAAGCTGTGACTTGCCTGGCTAGAACATGTGAGGCTTTTTTTATCTGAATTCTTACTATATTATAGTAAGTTTTTATCTGAATTCTTACTAGATGGAGGATTTTTGCTTTTATTGCTTAGTTCTATCTATTCATATGAGCTTGATCTTCCTTGAAAATTATTATAATGGATAGTACGCTTTAGAAAAGACAGTTTCCTTTTTTCTGTGCTTGTTGGTTTATTTATTTTTGTTAACAGTAATTTTCTTCTTGCATTGTCTCTTTTATTCTAGGTATGTTATTAGCATTGTCTATACAACGTAATTCACCTTGAAAAATTAAAATTGAAAAATAGTATTTAGAAGTTCTTCTTCAATGTTTCATTAAAAGTCTTAGAAACTCATTTCCGCAGATATCAACCTTTGGTTGTCAGTGTCAAATAGTCTCTAGGTTGGGAAATTATGCTGAGCTGTATTTGTCAGTCTTAATATAGATACTGAATAGTCATAGTGTAATGTAGATATTAAGCTGTATTATTAATGTATTCTGGGTAAAGTTTGAGTTTTAATAAAATTTTGAGCGGGTGAAATAAACAATCTTTAAGGGAAAAATTGCCACTGTCACAGATACGATAACAATGTTTATGCTTGGATAAGTTAAATTATGTCTTTAAGTCTCTTTTTGCATAACCATGTGCAGGTTTTGAATCCTCGAAGACCTGTGATATTTATTGATACTGGTTTGAACATATTTTCCTTTACATCCTTTATCCTCTAGTTCATTGTAAATGAGATTGCTTACATTTACTTTTTCATCATAGACAAGTTGCCGGCTTTAGAGGCAAGAGATCAGAAGGTTGTGAATAACCCTATTGAAGCTCAAATAATTGCTGAGGTAGGTCATTTTCAAAGATGATATAGATTTGTTTTTTACGCGCAAATTCATACGTTTTTCATGTCAAGCTGCCCTAGCCTTGGTAGTCTGTACTGTTAGACCATAGGTATTGATTGTATTGTGAAGGAGTAATTTCTTCCAAAATGATCGATTCATTGATAGTTCTGATTAACAAAAACAAAATAATTAACCTATATTACGGTAACCCGTATGTCATCTGAGTATGTTTACCTAACTAATAGTGATTAAACTCAGTGATTATGCTTTAAGGACGAAACTCTCTTTATACGATATACTAGCAGATAAAATAGCTTTATTGTCCCTTTTTTTAGCTATCAATTGGTTTTATGTCTTTATATTTGGTTAAATTTTCTTATTGCTTTATGAATGCTCTATGTTTGGTTAAAATACACTTGAACATTATATCGGTATACATGACAACCCCAAAGTTGAAGAACTTGGTGGGTTAATTGCCTTGGTCCTTCTTCCTTAACTGTTTAAAGATTCGTGTCATTTGTCTGTTTCATATCCATAAAATCAGTTTTTTCCATTTACTCATGTTGCAGATTGCAAAGGAATTAGTTAAAAATGGAATCGGAAAAGAACACATTGGCATTATTACTCCATATAATTCACAGGCAAACGTCATCCGCCATTGCACGACTTCCTTGGCGATACTGACTTCCTTGGAGATACATACGATTGACAAATACCAGGTTAGGCTGAAGCAAGCATCAAAGTATTATGTAGGACTTGTGAATCTGTGCTCCAAAAAATTAAGTCATACAATCGAATAGTCTTTAATATTTCTCTAACATTTAAGGAATCACTTTGGCGTTTCCTTCTGATCATTTCATTTAAATTTTTTGCTCTCGTTACACTGATAAAGATCCCCATTCCTCACAATAAAATGGCCACTTGTTTGTATTTTTTCCAGGGTAGAGATAAGGACTGTATATTATTATCTTTTGTAAGGTCTACTGAAAACCCAACAAGCTGTGCTGCTTCTCTGCTTGGAGACTGGCACAGGATAAATGTGGCTCTTACTCGTGCTAAGGTACTTCTCTTGTGCTCAAACATTTTCCAGTTTCTTACTTTTCCCTCAAACAATTTTCACCATGTTTTGTCATAACAAGAACTTTGTAAATCAACCTACGTAGGGGTTTGGTTATATCAAATTATTCATGTTTTTGTCTGAACAAGTATTGGCCTTGCTTTTTTCTTACAGAAAAAGTTGATCATGGTAGGGTCTCGGAGAACCCTATCAAAGGTTCCTTTACTTAAACTTCTTATAAGCAAAGTTGAGGAGCAAACAGGAATTTTAATTTTGTCTAAGAAGGATATATATCGAAAAGGTGAGCTCAAGAGATGTTCCCAACTCAGATGATCAATGCAAATTCTTTTATTCATATTTTCTTAGGTTATTGCATTATCATACAAATCACATCCATTATGTGATTTAGAAATGTAAATGTATATAGTGTACAAAACCATTTTCCAATTTTCAATTTTTGCTTTTCCAAAATTAATATTATTGGTTACTAATCGAATAATGCAACCAAAAGTATAAAATTAGGAAAAGATAAACATGAAATAGTATATTTTATATATTTGATTGTGCACTTTGAATGTCATTTAAATTATAATATGAATGTTGTAATATGAATAGCGTTTATTTTAGAACATGAGCCAAGTTAAGTTATAATTTAGTACAAAGTGAATAAATTTAAAAGTGGTTTGGTTTAATATAAGCTATAGCAGTTTTTGACCTAGTTCTATATGTTTCGGTAAATAGGTGTTGTAAGTTAAATATTTTATTACGCAATGAATTTGTACTAATTATATCCTAACGTAAGTAAACCCAACATAGTTTAAACAAGTGTAAATCTTGATACCTTCTATTGTTGTTTCAAGTCCTTCTAAGTTAACTAATTTTATTACTATATGCTGACAAAATGTTTTATCACTATAAATTGTAATCTCAAGTTGTATCAATCATAAAAAAGAAATTGAATATAAACTAAATACAGATTATACCAATATCAACACTTAGATTACATTTATTTTTATGGAAATCGAACTTAATAAAATCAGAAAGAAGATCATACCACCCACAGACGAAGCAAGTTAACTCTTTCAATAATTTCCGAGCACATGAAATCTCAACTCTTAAAGCTTATACACCATAGTCTTCCAACATCATTTATTAAGTTTTGATTTGAATTGAGATGAAATTGAATGAAGAAAAAGGAAGTGAAAAAGTTGACTGACTAAAAGAAAATTAAGAGAAAGGAAAAAAAAGTCAAGGAAAATGATTGAAGAGTTATTTAGATTAAAGAAATTTCAATTGAAAGTGATTTAAATTTACAATAAATTCATCCTGAAAAAATATATGGATTTGATAAATAGACCCCTGTCCCTCTCATAGTGGGTGTGAAGACATTCCAATTTTTTCTAATCAGGATCATAAAAAAGGAAAAAAAAATATCGATAATATATACAAATATCATACATATAAGACAAGTTAATGTAAATATATAGAAAATGTTGAGTGTGATCATACCAACCATGTCTTAAAGACTACTCAAAGCTACATATATAGATCAACAAACATGGCCTACTTCGACTAACTAACAAATACCCCATTGATCTCTATATACTTATATTCATATAAAATTATTTAATACCATGTTTATATATATTAAAACACAAATAATGCATATTTTCAAATTCATTTTTATTTATCTATACTAAAATTTGATATGAATAATCATGGCAATATAAACCATTCTCTTTATATAAAGTTACATTAAAAAGTTATTTTAGTGTAATTAAGATTTTTAAACCTTTTTTTAAGATTCATTATGAGAGTGGAGTACATAGAATAACGATCTTCCCCGCCGACAAAAACCGACGTAGCAGAATTGATAAATAATATTGGGATCTAGCCATGTGATAAGGTTAGATTGAATTATAAAATATTTAACTATAACATTTATATATTAATTAGAAGCAATTATTAAGTTGTCACATGGACAAAACTATCGATTAATTTTGCAGCTTCTTGACATGGTTTTATTATCGTACAACCACCTAAAATAAAACACTCCCTACACTACTAAAATTACGGTGGAACGAATTTGAAAAAAAAAAATTAAAATGCTAATATAATCTTGAAAATGGTTAAAAAGTAAATTTTAAATTTGAAATCAATTTATAGAAAAATATTTATATGTATTTACATATTATGAATTGTACTTATATTTAAGTACTTATATGTACTCATATATTATGAAGATTGAAGACATTAATTATAATCTGATAAATTTTATATAGCATAATTATAGGTATACATTTTGAGAATGTAATGGTAGAGAAGAAAAAGAAGAAAGTAGAATGAAAAAGTAGGTGAAGAAGATAAGATGAGTAAGCAAATTGTGATGACCTACCTTTGCTTTTCTTCTCAATTACTTTTCTCTCAATTTCCCATCTTCTGATTCTGATTCCTTCTCTTGTAAGATCCAAAAAATGGGTAATGATTGAGTCTTCCATGGATGAATGATTAGGTTCATTCACAGAGCAAGTAACAGAAATGGGTTCTGCAAGAAACTCCAATCCAAATCCATATCCATGGACTCCAAAGGATTGTTCTGAAGGAATCTGCAGCATCTACTGCCCCCAGTGGTGTTACATAGTCTACTCCCCTCCTCCTCCTTCACTCTTCTTTGGTGCTAATGCTGATGCTGATGATCCTTCAGGATTTCAGTTTTCTCCTCTCATAGTTGCTGTGATTGGAATATTAGCCAGCACTTTCATATTGGTCACATACTACACCATCATCTCAAGGTTCTGCAGACGCAGCACCATCATGCAATCAAATGATTCTGCACCAGAAGAAGATGGGAGCAGTGAACTGGGTCAGGTTTCTTCTTCCTCAAACTCTGGTTTGGATGAGGCTCTCATCAAATCCATCACAGTCTGCAAATACACCAAAGGGGTGGTGGAGGCTCATGATTGTTCGGTTTGTTTGAGTGAGTTTGAAGAGAATGAGAGTTTGAGATTGTTGCCAAAATGCAACCATGCGTTTCATCTCCCTTGCATTGATCCTTGGCTCAAATCTCATGCCTCTTGCCCCTTGTGCCGTTCCACCATCACCATTGTTTGCCCAAATCCTGCCATGGAACCGCCACCAACACTCACTGTTAATGCCTTGGAATAACAGCATAGAAGTAGCCATGTTCTTGTTGTGGTTGTTCAGAGCTCCGAGCAGCAGCATAAGGTGCTAAGTTTTGATTCTCACACTTTCAATGAGACTGAAGGGTAGATGAACTTAGATCTATGTTCACAAGATTGAGAGAGAGGGAACGAATTCTGTTCTTCCAAATTCATGGTATGTACCAAATTCTGTTCTCTGTAAAATCTGTATCATATAACAGAAATTGTTGAACATCAAGATCATTGTTGATGTGAATTTCACATAAATGTAAATCCTTGCAGAGAGTTGGTTTAGCCAAGAGGAACTCCACAAGTATCAAGTTTCTTCTAAATGTCCTTACATTACATCTTTCTGTATAGTTGTGAATATTGGTAGATCATTTTTGCCAAGCTTTGATGAATCTCCTTTCGGAAAGGAAACAAAGATAATTGTGCACTATTAACTTCTTTTCAATTTCGGAAACCAGTCTTTAGAATCAAAGACTAATGTTCTACTTTTTCATTTGTAATCAAACTTATATTTCCAACAGCAAGTTGTATTTAAACTGTTGGAGGTCTTGATTTCTAAGTAATAGAAATAAGATGGATTGAGTTAAAAATTGAATTGGTCTGAGCTGCATCTGAGACAGTTGATAACAAATGGTGGTTGAACTAGCATTTCAGCTTCCTTCTGCTCTGTACTTGTCTTGATGAATATCAGAAGAAATGGTAGCATTTGGAATCTGTTTAAATTTAGCATCCAGAAAACGTTCAGCTCTCTCATCTTACATCGTATACAACAAATAAGTTGGTTCTTGAAGATTTTGTTTGAAGCTTTTGGTTTCTCTTCTCAACTATTCTTCTTTTCAAGTTGTTCATATCATAATAGCTTTTGTGTTTGGACTATGAAAATTACGAGAATAATTCACTCATGGTAAATTTAAAGCTTTTAAATCAGTTGTTAGAGTAAGCAAATTAAAATTTAAGAATTTTAAGAAATGTATTTCTAATGATTAAAATAATAAAGTTTGAAATTTACTAAAAGAATTGATTTCGTATTTTTGGGGTTCAAGTTAGGTATGAGTAGTATGAACGAAGTCAGAATGAAGTTTTCTGATTTCATTTTAGACTTTTCAAGTTTTAGGTCAAAAAATCAATTACAATTATAAGGGTTTGATTTTTGTTTCACAATTATCAAATTTTATTTTTTTTTTTCTCATTAACTCCAAACTCGTTAAATGATGATCATGATTTGCATTTATGGGAGTTAGAAAATGAATTTAGGTAATTAATTGATAGCTCAATTTGTTGAATATTATAGATTAATTTGGATGATATTTCCTTTTGGTTCCTGAATCGGTTTGATTTTATAGTTTAATTGAATATAGGGCTATATTGATTATTATTAAATTTTGAAATTGAATCATAAACTACTACGATAATTCATAATGCTTAAACCTAAGGATCTATGGATCGATGTTTTAATAATTTTTAACATTCTTTTGGTATTTCGAAAGATAATTCACATTTCATGGAATATATTGAATTTGAATATAAATGATTTGTGTCTTTGATAATCCACATTTATATTACAAAATTTAGTGGGAACATAGTTATTTAGGTGTTATCACTTTCTTAATTCTTCATTAGATAATCCAACGTTTGAAAATGAGAATCATCATTTCTCAACTTCATTCCAAAAATCAACTTCATCTACCAACGAATGAATTCTTAGTTCTCATACTTTGATTCTTTTTTGTTATGCTTTTCATGCCTTTTATGGAACTTGGTGGTCTTCAATTAAGCTTTAACTTGGACTCCAATTATATTTTTTTTAGGGTTACTCCCTACGTTACCTCAAATTTCTTCCTCTACTATACTGCATTTTTAAAAAATTCTAAAACTATCATTTATATTTTAAAAAATTCTACATCTCACTTCTTTTTTTCAACTGATGTCACGTTAAAGAAGAAATTCTTCAACGCATATGTCATATCCATTCAAGCTTTATGCTTTTTTTTAATTTTTAGTTTTTAATTTATTGTATTTTAAATTAATATATAAATATTATTTAAATTTCTTTTAAATTTGTTACTTAACTATATATAAATTAATTTTATTTTATTTGTGAAATAATTAATATTAATTTAATTATATTATTTTTTAATTAATTATAATCAACGTTCTTTTTAATTTTTAGTTTATTAAAATATTATATTTTAAATTAATTTATAGATTATTTAAAATTTGTATACTTTTATAATATACTACGTAAATTAATTTTATTTTATTTAATTAAATAATTATTATTAATTTTATTAATTTTGTTTTTGTTTTACTTTAAATTAATTAAATTAATAATAATTATTTAATTAAATAAAATAAAATTAATTTACGTAATATATTATAAAAAAACAAAAAAAATTTAAGTAATCTATAAATTAATTTAAAATATAAGATTTTAATAAATTAAAAATTAAAAAGAAAAACATAAAACTTAAACGGAGGTGGCCACGACATATCCGTTGAAGAAAAGAAGTGGAGGTGTAAGACTTTTTAAAATGTAAATGATAGTTTTAGAATTTTTTTAAAATGTAGTGGTGTAGAGAGCAATCTAGGTGGTGTAGTAACCCTCTACTTTTTTTTCTTCTTCATTCTTGTGGGTTTGAGAAAGCCCAAGTTTATTTTAAATATATATCTGATGATATAATAACTAAATAATAAAAATTACAAGCTTATAGAATACATAATAAAGAAAAAAAACAAAACTCTTTCTATTACGTAAGACCATTTTTATTTCGAATTGCTTCTCGTTATAAATAATGTATTTTTTTCATTTTCTTCTATATTACTCATACACTCATCACACCAGGAGCATGATGAATAACACAGAGGAGAACTAATAAACTTTAAAAATTGATTTTTTTATATAACTGGTTGTCATGAGTCACTGCCTTAATTATAATTATATGAAGCTCGATGCTTATATTTAGTAAATTGTATTTATCCTTTGAATTTATATAGTGTGATGGTTAAGATAAATATAATATAAAGACTTAGAAAATAGTGATTAGAAGTGACAGTGTGTTCTAAATAATGAGACTAGTTTGTTTTAATATTAAAAGTTTAAAATATAAATAGAATTCCAGTTAACGAGTTTTATTATCTAAAAATATACTATCTCTCTAAAGCTTATTCCTTAAAAGCTCTTTGTCCGATCAGTTATTGCAAAAAAGTTAGTTAGTTTCTACTCTTCTCTAGTTTTCTCGTTTTCCCATACATGTGAGTAGTTTTTCATTGCATGTGTCATCTGAGTCTTTCATTAAGTTATCTGTTGATCAATGGTTATAACAATGTCTCATGATCGTGATTTCATTGTTTGTAGGTCCAGATAGAGTTCTTTGATATGTAGGAGTTGTTTGGAGTTCTATAGAGTTGTTTTGTCGTTTGACAGGTAAGGGAAACTAAATACCTTGTTTTTACAATATTAGTACTTTTATAATATGAATTGGTATGTTTAAGTTGGATTAGATTCACTCAGTTGTTGAATGTGGGTAGATGAACTTGCTAAAATTCTGTTGTGTAATGGTATGATTGCTTGATTTTGGTATGAAATCTTGTTGTTTGGTATGAGTAAGTAATAATGCGATTGTTTGTTAAATTGTACTTGTTTTGATTGTTTTAACTCATGAAACTGATGTTAGTATAAGTTGAAATTGTTGTTGAATTATGGTTTGATAATAGGTTGTAATGGTTAGAATTTGTCTAGAATTGATGGTTTGACATGTGAAATTCAGTGGGGAGTGTTTATTGAAGAAACTTGATGTTAGGGGCTCGTGTTTGTGTCATTTAGGAATTAGTTAGCTTCTTGAATGGTTGATATTTGGTCATTTGGTATGTTGAGTTATTGTTTGAGATTTTGGTTGTTTTTTTAGATTGATCTGATGGATTGAATTGTCAGCTTATTGAGCAAATTGGTATTTGATATGAGGTTTAAACATGTTTTTGTATCAATCACAATACCAAGAATACCAATTTGGTCATTTGGATAGGTATTGAGTGCAATCAGATCAAGTTGTTGCATTTTAGTATGACGATGAACGACTCTGGTATGGTGTTGAGCGCTAGAGTTACAATGAAGTTTGGGAGCATTTTAGCCCCATACTGCTGAGCGTTCTCTATGGCGAAACCAATGTAGGTTTCAGAGATATTTATGATTTTTTTTATGGTTGAATTGATTTAGGTAAATGCATTTCATGAGGAATTGTGAATGGTTTATGTTTATGGATTGTGAATGTCATTGAATCATTTACAATGTATATTGTGAGATAAGGTCTCAATGAGATATTTTGTGTATTGGTGAATGATTAGTGTATGCTTGACAAAAAGAAATTCTGAAAGAAAGTATCTTGATATACTACAACCTTTCACCTCATATAGAGATGAATGGAAAGAGGGGAGGTATGACAGGAGTTCTTTACTTGGACTTTTGTTTTCAGTGTGAAAGATTAACCTCGTTAGTAGTATAAAATAACATATTAAATGATAGACAAAGGCTCAGAACCAATGATTGAGATAATAATTTCTAGGCTTAAATGCTTACTTCGTCCCCATGTTAAGAGATGAATTTCTGTTTAGTACTCGGTTTCATGTATAATGTGTATTGTGAGATAAAGTCTCATTGAGATATTTTGTGTATTAGTAAATGATTAGTGTATGCTTGACAAAAAGAATTTTTGAAAGAAAGTATCTTGATATACTACAACCATTCACCTCATATAGAGATGAATGGAAAGGGGGGAGGCATGACAGGATTTCTTTACTTGGACTGTTGTTTTTAGTGTGAAAGATTAACCTAGTAGTATAAAATAACAGATTAAATGATAGACAAAGGCTCAGAACCAATGATTGAGATAATAATTTCTAGGCTTAAATGCTTACTTCGTCCCTATGTTAATAGATGAATTTCTGTTTAGTACCCGGTTTTAAAAATGAAGACATTGGGTCCCTATGTTATGAAAAGTGTATGACTTCAGTCCTATCCGTTTAACGACGTTAAAATTGATAGCGCTAAACTAACTATGGATGTGAGGTGTGCAAGAAATGTCGTCGTGGTAGCCAGGGTTTCTTTTCCCATCTAGGAACAGGGAAAGCTTGGGGTTCCCTCTTCATCGCGACAATCATTTGCCTCTACCCCGAAAAGGATCAATGTCGCTCCTCATGGCCGGCCTAGCACGTCGTTGGCGTTGACAACGCCAACGTTGGAAGCGTCGCCGCCCTTCACGACCCTCCTCCTTTGGCTCGCTCTCTTTCACTCATGGGAGACAAACACAGCACACGTGAGGCATCGCTCGTCGCCGTTGCTCGTAGCTATCATGCTCGTCGTCGCAACGACCAAGACCGACGACGTCACCGGCATTGTCAACGTCGTTCTCTTCCTGCATTGGGTTTCTTCCATCCTCTTAAAACTCCGAAACGCTCATCAGGAGCGATGGAGGCACTGTCGCGGTCCATTCCAAATAGGCTCGCTGTCTATGACACATGGATCAGCCAGGGGTGTTGTTAACGTTAGCGCCTCCTTCTTCGATCCGCACAGCTTGCCACAACTTCAACCCCAAAATCGCGTTGTTGTGCGACACGTCGCCGCTAGGGCTCGGTCTCCTTCGAGTTCTCTCCACCACCATTGTGCCACTGCCATTGGCACCCCTAGTCGCCAGCCATGGCCACCATCGGGAATGGAGCAGGTGTTGGCGAGACCACCTCCCTTCCTCTCTTAACTATGTTCTGATTAGATATTGACAATGAAGATGGTGGTGATGGGTGGTTATAGGTTGTCGATGTTGACAAAGAATGGAGGGACCGGAAGAGATGAAGCTATCTTTGTTTCTGTTTTTTGGAACGATGATGGATAATAGGGATGTGGGAGAAGAATTGGTGCAGGAAGGGTAAAGTTGTGGTTCGTGATTGATGGGATGACCAGGGTGAACCCAATCAAGGTTACTAGTGCTGATGAATGGTCTCAGAAAGGTGAAATTGAAATTGAGTTGGTCTTTTTTGGAACTCTTTCTTTTTGGTTCAATTTTGCAGGTGAAATATGATGGATGGTTAAAGAAAATGTGTGAAGAAAATCTGATGCATTTGTGAAGGGTATGAAAAATGAAGATGATTCTGTGTGTTGGTGTGTTTATGTGATGCGCGTGATGGAGGAATTGGTTTCGGAGCACATGGAGTAGAGTGCAAAAGGGGAGTAATTTACGAATTTCTATTGGCTGCCACGTTTTAGGCCAACTCATTGCCACAACGACATTTCTTGCACACCTTACATCCACAGTAACTTCAATTTTTAAAGTCATACATTTTTCATAACATAGAGACCCAATGTCTTCATTTTTAAAACCGAGTACTAAACAAAAATTCACCTCTTAACATGAGGACAAAGTAAGCATTTAAGCCTAATTTCTACCCTCTTTGATGAAATCAAAGCAATATATTTATATACAACCTATTGCTTATGAAAGGACCGAAAAGAATAACAAAAAATTATAGTATAAGGTACAACTACAGGTGAAGTGTATGCAACACCTCTATATGTACTACCTAACAGAATATACAATTGTATTAGAAAAAAGACAAAATTTGTACAATATGGGCTTATGTATTTCTATTCAATTTGTTGGTTTGTTTGAACTATTCTTGAGCCTTTCATTCTTCTTCTTTTATCCCCTCACAAGCTAGAGGTTTGAAGATGTCAAGAAGCTTCCGCTTGGATAAATTGGAGTGAAACAACCTTAGAGGGAGTGCTTTAGTGAAAATATCTGCTAACTGATGTGATGATGAGACTCGTAAAAGGTGCACGAGACCAGCGAGTAATTTTTCACGGACGATGTGACAATCAATCTCTAAATTCTTCACCCTCTCGTAAAAGACTTGGTTGACTGCAATATATAATGCACTTTGGCTATCACAATAGAGGACATAACGCTTAATAATATGAATTCTCAAATCACCAAGGAGGAAAGAGAGCCATTGAAGCTCACAAGTGACAAAGGCAAGTGCCATGTACTCTGCTTCTATAAAAGATCTAGAAACTATAGATTACTTATTTGCTTTCCAGGACACTAAAGAGTTCTCAATAAGAAAAAATAAACAATGATGGAATGTTGTGTATCAACACATGTAGCCCATTCAACATCACCGAATCCAATAAGCATTATTGAGGACTTGCGACCAAAAAATAAACTTTTTCCACGACATCCTTTTAGGTAGCGAATCACTCTCAAGGTAGCTTGAAAATGAGTTTGAGTTGGTGCTACCATGAATTGACTGAGTTGTTGGGTGGCAAATACTATACAAGGTCTTGTGCTGGTTAAATAAATAAGACATCCTACTAATCATCTGTATGACAAAGGATCACTAGAGTCTTGATAAAGACGCAAAGAATCATCCATTGGAGTGGAAGAGGGTTTTCAACCTACGATACCATAATCTTTAATAAAATCCAGACAATATTTGCGTTGACATATATAAATTCCTTTGCTAGAATGAGCCACCTTTATTCCTAAAAAAAACATTTCAATTGACCAACATCCTTTATATGGAAATGAGAGTGAAAGATGGTCTTAATTTTAGTAATTTCATAAGCACAATTTCCAGTAATCATGATATCATCAACATAAACAATGAAAGTAGTGAAAGAAGAACCATTAACTTTGACAAATAAACTATGATCAGCATATGCTTGAACATACCCGAAAGACAACAATAGAAGATATAATTTTTCATATCATTTGCAGCTTGCTTGTTTCAAGCCGTAGAGAGACTTTTTAAGCTTGCAACAATGATTAGTAGGATTCCTAGACAATCCATGAGGAATTACCATATACACGTTTTCTAAAAGGTCCCCATGGAAAAAAGCATTGCTGATGTCGAGTTGTTGCAAGTCCCAATTGTGGATTGATGCCAAAGTAAGAAGGACCTTTACCATTGCCATTTTTATGAAAGGGGAGAAAGTTTCTAGATAACCGATCCCTTCAATTTGTGAGTACCCTTTCGCAACTAGGCAAGCTTTATAGCGTTCCACAAATCCATCAAGCCTTTTCTTAATTTTGAAAACCTATTTGTATCCGATGGGTTTGATAGAAGAAGGTGTCGCAATAATGTCCCAAGTTTTGCTTTGCCTCAAGGCCATGATTTTGGCTTGCATCGCCTCCTGCCAATAGCCTCTTGATACGTATTTGGTTCTTCCTCTTGATTGAGAGACATTACAAAGTGAGAATAAGGAGAAGATAAGTGAGAAGAAGTAACGACGAATTGGAGAGGATACAAGATCTTTGAAGATGATTGTTTAGAACCCTTTGGAACAATTGCCAAATCACTAGAAGAAATGTTGCAATAATAATAATCAAGATAGCTTGGGAAAATAATGACTCAGGTTGAATGTTGCGAAGGTGGAGGGAAATTTGGTGGTGGTGATGAGGGAGAGGGTTGATGGTGCGATGAGGGAGAGTCGTTGATTTGTGATGGAGAAGATAAACTAGGACAAAGAGTGGGGTCTGAGGAGTCTTCGGGCTCGTGGTAAGTGGGTAATTTAAAGGAAGGATGGTAGGAATAGTCTATTTCAGGTTTTAGAAGGGTGTGAATATGAATTGGGCAGTGTCATGGTCAGGTGGTGTATTGGTAGTGGATTATGAAGCTGGAGAGGGTGGTGAAAAAAAAAAAATGTCTCATTGAATGTGACATTACATGATACAAAAGTTTCTTTGTTGTTGATGTAAAAAATGACATAGCCTTTGGTTCCTGTTTAGAAGCCTAAAAAAATCCCCGTCTAGAGCGGGCATCAAATTTTTGGCGAGAAGGATTTATTGACGCATATTAAAGACAACCAAAAATTTTAATCATAGAAAATCAGGAGGTTCTTTATACAATAATTCAAAAGGAGTTTTATTTTTAATAACAGGTGAGGGAACACGATTTATTATGAAAATTGCATGTTTAATAACATAAGACCAAAAAGGTGTGCAAAGGTTAGATTGAAACATGAGGGCCCTAGCCACATTAAGAATGGATTAATCTCTTTGAAAAAATCCAGGCCTGTTGTCAAAACGGATACACTTAATGGTAATATGAAATTAATTTTCAATTAAGGTAATAAAATTTTGAATATATAAATGGACTTCCCCTTTGAATTTAATAAGACAACCCATGTAAAATGGCTAAAATGATCAACAATAGTTAGAAAATATTTATGATCGTGAAAATAGGGCTTAGAAAAAAGGTCTTCAAATATCCATATGAATTAAATCAAATAAATTGCAAAATCTATTAATACTTTGGGAATATGACAAACGCTTTTGTTTAGCTAAATGGAAAATGTCACAATTATCATCAACATGCTTAGAAATGAAAGGAAAATTTATGTGTAAAACATTGAGACGTTTTCGAAAAGGTATCCTAGCCTAAAAGGCCAAAGATTGGCACTGTTGATAGGACAAGTGGTGAAATTACTGAAGAAGGAGGCTTTAGGTGATGTCAAACTCGCATGCTGGTTAATGTCCAAGTGATAAAGGCATTGTTTCAATTTACCCAAACCAATTGTCGTCAATGACCCCATTTCTTGTATATAACAATGGACATGAGAAAATGTGAGAAAATATTTTTGAGAAAGAATAAGTTTAGAAATAAAGAACAAATTAAATGTAAAATTGGGAACAAAAAATAACATGATGAATTATAAAATTTGGGAGAATTGAACACAGCTTGAAAAATATGCAAAGACAATAGTATCATTAGGTAAATTGATTTGGATAGGTTTGATTTTGAATATTTAAAAAAAGAATCTAAAGAGGAGGTAATATGATGAGTTGCCCTGTAATCAATGATCCAAGGAATGTTATTTTGTGAATGTGTGACAAGGATAGTGTGTGTATTGGACAAACAATGATGATTATGTGGCTATATAAAGGATGTGGTGCAAAAAAAAAAAAACGAAATACCAAGCTTAAAGTTAGAAACATGTATAGGACCAATTGAGAAAGACACTTGAGTAATGTTGGCCCGAGAGGGTTGGAAAGAACTTGTACCATCAGTGTCAGAAGGTTGTGGCTGGAGGAGGTTGATTAAGGTTTGATATTGGGCTTAGGTCAAGTGAAATCCAAATCCATTAGAGGAGGATCCCTCAATAGAAGGGTTGTTGTGGCCGTTGTTGTTGGTTTCTTGAGTCGCACTATTGGTAAAGGTAATGTCGTCATATGGATTAAAGCGAGGACAACCCGAATATCATGAATGACCTAGTGGGTACTCATGCTTGCCATAGCAAGTTTCAACAATATGGTCGGTCTGGTGGCAGTACACATACTTCTTGTTAGAAGCATTGCGTGTGTTGTTGTCTGTAAGACCTCCTGGAGGAACTTGACCGTTGCATCCTTCCAGAAGAGGTGAATTTGAAGTTAATGAAGGTATTTGGTTCTTCTTCTCCATGGAAAGAAAGTATTGACACTCTTGTTGCACAACCATAGAGAAAACACGAGATATTGGCGGCAAAGGGTCCATAAGAAGGATTTGGGAATGAAGAACATAAAATTGGTCATCCAATCCTTTGAGAAAATGGATAATAAAGTCTGACTAATGATATGTCTTGGCAGAACACTAACATTTTAGAAATGGACGGTAATTATCAAGTTCTTCCCAAAGAGATTTAAGGGATAAGTAGTATTCAGATACAGGAAGAGAGCGTTGCTTTATGCCATATATTTCTTCTTGGAGCTCTACAATACGAAGAAGATCACTACGAGAAAAGCAATCTCTAAGATAATTCCATAAGCAACAACACTTTAAAAATAGATGACACTTTGAGGAATAGATGGGGAGAAAGAGTTAAGGAGCCACAACATGATTAAAGTACTACAACATTCCCATGGAGTCCGCAAGGGGTCAGTAGTAGAAGGTTTAGTAATAACACCATCTTGTTTTTAGATATTAAGGTCATATAAATGGTACAAAATCAGGAATGGTAGTTTGAGCCGGTGAGAACAGGGATAATGGTAACAGAACTAGGCACTTCACTAGGATGAATATGAAATGGGTTAGAAGGGTTAAGATTAGGATCTACATTACCACCTGTTTCGGTTGAATTTGTCCGAGGGTCGGTCGTCCTTCTTTACTCTGCTCTTTTTTTATTGTCCAATGCTCTCCAAAAAAGTAATCCACTTCGATCGGTGGTTGACCTACAGAAGGCACTCCAACGCTCAAGTCAAGTATGTTTCATAAAGAGGTCTATATTTTATTGGGATAGTAAAAGATATCTGTACCTGGATACCAACTGTATATTTATAGGACTTGTGATAACCAAGTCCATTGATTAACCATTAATGCGGTATATTTTTGGTCAATATAACTTGTCAATCACTCATAAATACCGTATATTCGTCCTTAATATGGCCATTAAACGTATTAATTGGCCATTAATGATATCTACCTTTCTTAGTTTGCGCTTGCCGGACAGTTGGTCAGTTGACTATTTTGGCGACTTATCTCTCCTTAGTGCAGTATATTTTTGGGAAATATAACTTGCCAATCACTCATAAATACCGTATATTCGTCCTTAATATGGCCATTAATGATATCTACCTTTCCTGGTTTGCGCTTGCCGAACAGCCGATCGATTAACTATTTTGGCTACTTATCTCTCCTTCGTCGATTGATCACTGGGTATAGTACATTAAGCCCCCCAAGTCCCGAGCAGTTGTTTGTGGGTGCGAAGGGGTTTAAACAAGCCGAACATATTTAAATTGGCGGGAAAGAGTGATTGGCAAAAGTTGTGGGAGGTAGTTCTGCTCTTGGTCGAGGTGATTTCGCTTTTTTTGCTCTGGTCTAGGTGATTTTGCTTTCAAATCACCGAGCGGCACCGAGGTGATTTCGCTTTTGAATCACCAGCCGGTGCCACGCAGGAGTTTGCTCTCAAAGCTCTTTTCCTATGTTGAGCAGAGGCTCCAAAAGTTCTTTATTGAACTTCCTGCGTTGAGCGGGGATTTCTGAAGCCCTTTTTTGGACTTCCCCCGAGCGACTTGAGGTAGGAGTTATTTTTCTAACTTCCTACATTGAATGGGATTTCTGAAGCCCTTTTCCGGACTTCCCCGGAGCAGCTTGAGGCAGGAGTCATTTTTCTGACTTCCTGCGTTGAGCGGGGATTTCTTAAGTCTTTTTTCTGACTTCCCCCCGAGCGGCTTGAGGCAAGAGTCATTTTTCTGACTTCCTGCGTTGAGCGGGGATTTCTAAAGTCACTTTTCTGACTTCCCCAGAGCGGCTTGAGGTAAGAGTCAATTTTCTGACTTCCTGCGTTGAACGGAGATTTCTGAAGTCATTTTTCTAACTTCCCCCGAGCGACTTGAGGTAGGAGTCATTTTTCTGACTTCCTATGTTGAGCGGGGATTTCTGAAGTCCTTTTTCGGACTTCACCCCGAACGATGAACATGTTGTAGAGGATTGAATCTTCTTGTGCAAAATATTTTTACTCACAAAACGCATGCATTAAAGCAAAATATTGAATATTTTATTCTTATAACGAGACCACATTGGAACCTGATAAGATTGAACGTTGGTGTGAACCTTCCCGTGCAGAATATTTTTACTTTGCAAGATATTTTTACTCACAAAAATATGAGTTAAACAAATATGTTATAATTTATAAATTATAATGAAAAGTGGAACCTGTCAAGCTTGAACGTAGGACTGAACCTTCCTATGCAGGATATTTTTACTCAAAAAAATGAGTTAAACAAATATATTATAAATTATAAATTATAATCAAAAGTGAAAACGGTCAAGGTTGAACGTAGGATTGAACTCCGGTACAGGATATTTTTACTCACAAAAATATGAGTTAAACAAATATATTATAATTTATAAATTATAATGAAAAGTGGTACCTGCCAAGGTATAACGTAGTACTGAACTTTCCCGTGTAGAATATTTTTACTCTGCAAGATATTTTTACTCACAAAAATATGAGTTAAACAAATATATTATAATTTACAAATTATAATGAAAAGTGGAACCTGTCACGGTTAAACGTAGTACTGAACCTTCTCGTGCATAATATTTTTACTCTGCAGGATATTTTTACTCACAAAAATATGAGTTAAACAAATATATTATAATTTATAAATTATAATGAAAAGTGGAACCTGTCAAGGTTGAACGTAGGACTGAACCTTCTTGTGCAGAATATTTTTACTCTGCAGGATATTTTTACTCACAAAAATATGAGTTAAACAAATATATTATAATTTATAAATTATAATGAAAAGTGGAACCTGTCAAGGTTGAACATAGGACTGAACCTTCCCGTGCAGAATATTTTTACTCTATAGGATATTTTTACTCACAAATATGAGTTAAACAAATATATTATAATTTATAAATTATAATGAAAAGTGGAACCTTGAAAGTACGTAGAACTGAATCTTCCTGAAAGTTCTCAAAACAAAAGACATGTCTTTTGTACTCTTGTTGCAAAACCTGGTATAGATCTGAAGTAGCAATGTCGAGGCCGAGCGCACGTCTACACGTCTGGTTCCTCGTGGTTTCTTGGGGATGTTGCTCGGCCCCACGGTAGGCGCCATATGTTTCGGTTGAATTTGTCAGAGGGTCGGTCGTCCTTCTTTACTCTGCTCTTTTTTTATTGTCTAATGCTCTCCAAAAAACGTAATCCACTCTGATCGGTGGTTGACCTACAAAAGACACTCTGATGCTTAAGTAAGATATGTTTCATAAAGAGGTCTATATTTTATTGGGATAGTAAAAAAATATGTACCTGGATACCAACTGTATATTTATAAGACTTATGACAACCAAGTCCATTGATTAACCATTAGTGCAGTATATTTTTAGGCAATATAATCTGTCAATCACTCATAAATACCGTATATTCGTCCTTAATATGGACATTAAACGTATTAATTGGCCATTAATGATATCTACCTTTTCTGGTTTGCGCTTGCCGGACAGCCGGTCAGTTGACTATTTTGGCTATTGATCTCTCCTTAGTGTAGTATATTTTTGGGCAATATAACCTTCCAATCACTCATAAATACCGTATATTCGTCCTTAATATGACCATTAAACGTATTAATTGGCCATTAATGATATCTATCTTTCCTGGTTTGCGCTTGCTGGACAGCTGGTCGGTTGACTATTTTGGCTACTGATCTCTCCTTCGCCGATCGGTCCCTGGGTATAGTACACCACCATTGGAGGTGGTTTCAGATTCAGAGTGATCTTCAGACATGATGAAGAAAGGAAGGTATTAGCAAAGCTCCAAGAGTTGGATCTTGATACCATATAAGAGAACATATTAAATGACAGACAAAGACTGAGAACCAATGAATTAAATAATAATTTCTACTGTCTTTGATGAAAGCAAAGCAATATATTTATATACAACTTATTTCTTATGAAAGGACACAAAGGAATAATAGAAAATTATAGCAGAGGGTACAACCGCAGGTGAGGTGTGTGCAACACCTCTATATGTACTACCTAACAAAATATACAACTATATGAGAAGAATAAACAAAATTTGTACAATATGGGCTTATGTATTTCTATTCAATTTGTTGGTTTGACTGAGTTGTTGTTGAGTTTTTCGTTCTTCTTCTTTTAAGTAGTAAAGTGATAAATCCATGTTTATAACTATGTAGAGTATAAATATTACTATATGTGCACACCTTCATTGAAAATCTATATCAATGCATGTATATGAATAAATTGAGTCTAATATATTTAAAAAAAATGAAATTTAATATATGATCTACATTAATATTATATTATTATAATTATTATTTTGGATAACTATATTAATATTTTATTTATATCTCTATATAATTGTTATGAATCATCAAAATATTTAATAGTTGATACTATTAAATAGAATACATATAACACAATGTCATCACTTTATATTTTTATTTTACCTTGACATTTGCACTTGATCATCCAAACCTTCCTAAATCGAAGATAGATACAAATATTACCCTAAACTACCACTAAAGATTTCAATCAATTTGGTAAGAAAAAACGTGATTGATAAATCTTATTAATTTCTGGATTTTCTCAACACAATCATAAAGAATATTGGCATCACATCAAATGCATGATTAGGCTAAGTGAATTCGAATGTGTCGGAAGTCACTAACACTAGATGTTATATTTACTTTGTTATTGGTGCATGTATATATGGTATTAAAAAGGGGTTAATCATTCAAGCACTATGGAAACATTGTCATTTTGTGAAAGTAAATCCATGTTAATTTACTGCAAGAGGTGGTAATTGTGAGCATTCCACTACCCAAAACCACGACATTATTTTTTGGTTAATTTCGTGATTGATGACAAAACACAGATTTAAAGATATGACGGTGACAATTTTGTTGGGTTAAGAAATTGAGAAAGATATTGCCTAAGGTTTGTCTGAATTTATCCAAATGCTGCTTCTGTTGTTCAATTGCACTTTACAAAAGTGGGTTATCCTCACACATTCATGTGTCTCTGTCTCCAACACTCTAACAAAATTATGCTCTCATCACTGTACAATTCAAAATTTCTTATTATTTATTATTTTCATAATGCATTCCATTCAATCCACCCATATTTTACAAATCATTATTCATTTTTTTTATGTAACGTGTAATGGTAGTTTATGTTAATTTATAGTCTTTTTTTTATCTTACTTCTTTTAATTTTATATTATTTTTATTTTTTTTAATTCCATATGTACTTTCTACGTTAATGAAAATATAAAGCTTAGGTTTAAAATATTAAAAAATCTATAAAATAATATTCTACTATCAACGTCTTATTCAATTAGAAATTTAATTTCAAAATAATAAATACATATAATAATTAGAATTTTATATCCCATACACATAGAGAGAGAATATGTTTGATAAATTTATCCTTTAAACTGCAAGCTTATAGTTTATAAATAAGTTAATTATGAAAGTTTCAAATTTTGTTAATTTTAGTTTATGTACAAATTAATTTTAACTTATGAAAAAGAAAACTTATTTTATTTTTATCTTAATTTTTAACTCTAAAAATATGCTCCCGAACAACTTTCCTGCAAACTATATTACAGCCATTACTGACTATATATTTGGATATGTACGAATTCACTGAATTCTGAAATATTTTCTGTTTCTGATTTAACTTTTAGTACTTTTCTTAATAACGTTTCATGCTCCGTGTCGATTGTTTTTAGAAAAAAAAAATATTATAACAAATCAACCTAACAATTAATTATATGTTTAAGCTATAATTAAGTTTATATAAAGATAAAAACTAACAAAAACTACTATAAATAAAAATTTATAAGTATAATTTTTACACACCCACACATATATATCATCGTATCTAATACTTTTTTCTTAATCACTTAATACTTTTTTCATTTAGTCTTCTATTGATATTAAATATCTTCTATAATCATCATCTAAATAATTTATACAGATGAAAAAAATTAGAATGAAACAGCATTTAAATTTAAAAACGACTAGTTGAAAATCAATCAATTCACGTGAAGACTCGTATATAACTTTAAAAAATGAGTAAATTAATCATGTGACGCCATTGTCCAATATAACTTTAAAAAGAAAAAAAGTAGTTACTTATTATATTTGAACCTGAACTTTTGTTTCGAATTAGCTGACTATCCATGTTTATTATTTTAATGAAAGTTAATTCCATATATTTTAATAAAGCAGTGTGTGTATGTGGATAAGGGAAGAACTACACAGTTGATTAAGAAGCAATAACAATGAGACACTTGGAACAAAATTAGCTACAATGCCACTACAACCTAATTTCATTAATTACATAAACAAGTTGACATATACTCTAAATTAGATTAATTCAATCCAACCTTTTTTATTTCTCATTGGAATCCCATAAAGTTTATTTGACATTAAAATTTAAGAAAGAAAATTCCGTGATGATAAGCCTTGCCTTTCAAATAGGGTTATAGTGATGGATGACTCATAATACCTCTTTAGGAAACCTAGGGCAATAATTACTTTCCATATTTTGGAAATTTCCATATAGGTCTAACCTTTCTAACACTTGTGTTTCACATATTGGTGTATAATTCAATAAATTAATATTTTTTTTATATATTTAACCCAATTTTACAAATATATCAACTTATAAAATGAGAGGTTTGTACTTCTTTTATATGATTTAACTTTATTTTTAATATTAACAAAAGTAATTTCTAGTTAACCACAGTATTTAACATGCTTTTTTTATCAACAACAAAAACTTAAATAAATATAACTTGATATTTAGAGTGTCTTAACCCATTATGAATACACTATGTGATCGTGTGTTATTATATTGTACCTACATAATTAGTTCAAAAAGCTAAGTTCAAATTCCCTAGTAGCAGAGAAAGAGAAATATAAAGACAGTAACCTCTAATATCCTCACTATTATTTGAAAAGGAGGAGGAAAAGTTAGCTGAACAATCATAAAAAAATATGAAATTATCGTTTAATTTACAAAGTAACCATGATTGAAGAACAATCTGAGTTAAAAATAAAGAGAATCGATCCTCGTTTCTTTTATATATAGAATCAATTCTCCATTCTTTTATTTTAAATTAATTTGAATTAAGTATATTTTATTTTAAATTAATTTTAATCACTAGTAAAATTGTAATCTTACAATTTTATTAATTAAAATATTTATATAGCATATTTATTAAATCACTCAGAAACTTTAAATTTTATATACTTTCTATTATCTTTTTTTTAATTCAAGCACTAACATAAAAATAACTTGTAGATAACATATTTAACAAAATGAGCCGTTATATTTTTGTAATTAAATGGTTAATATTTATGTCTAACATATATAAGTATGACTTAAGAAAATTTCATGTTTAGAGCTTATAGGTCAAAAGTAAATTTATATCCGACTTATAAGCATCAAACTAAAAATCATTTTTTAACTCTAGTACTTTTAGGTGAGACGTAAATAAGTTTAAAAAAACCTACAATGCTCATTTATGCTTACTTTCTCCCATGTGCAAAGTTCCTCTCAACAACAGTGACCATTTGGTGTAGAGTTAGGTATTCATTGATGATCAAAACTTACAAATTCTCGTGTGTGGTTTATTGGAAAACATTATCCTTCTGAATATTTTAGTGCATTGAGGTTAGTTTCTCACTTTTCTCGTTATGACTATTTTTAGGGAAACTCGGTCATTGCTATATATATATATATATATATATATATATATATATATATATATATATATATATATATATATATTCTTTTTTTGTCTTGAGTTGTATGACTTTTTGTTTATATTAGATGTTTGATTAATTTTAACTTATGTTTTATGTTTATATAATTTTAGATTTATCATATAAAGAAGAATGAATATGAGGAGAGAAAAAAGAAGAAGGAGAAGAAGAAGAAACTAGTAGAATAAGGGGAAGAAGAAAAAAAAAGATAAGAAAACAAGAAGAAGAATAAATTTGGTATAGATTAGAGAAAAGAAAAGATTAAAAAATTTAAATTTGTTGATAGACATAAATTTATGTCTTTTCCTAATTAGGTTTGATCTATCACATACATAAATTTATGTCTATCACACAGACACACACAGACACACATACACACACAAACACACAGACACACACACGCACACACGCACACACACACGCACACACGCACACACACACGCACGCAAGCACGCACACACGCACACACACGCACGCAAGCACGCGCACACACACGCACACACACGCACGCACACACTCACACACACACACGCACACACACACGCACGCAAGCATGCACACACACACATTTTTATTAAATATCCAAACACAACATAGGGATTAAATAAATGGATGATCGAAAATTTCAAAGATTTGAGAGATATGAAAAGCTTTCCGGTAACACACCAAGTCAAAAAAGAAACAAAATTAAAAAAACTATTGAGTTTTAAGAAGAGAGGAGCAAGAAGAGAATGCACAATACTAAATAGATCACTATTATATTCCCCATTTAGCTCACTCTACATTTGACATAAGTCATAAGAAAAATGGATTGGAATGATTTGATTCATATAAGATCTGTGAGTAAACAGATTTGATTTGCTCCCCATAACTATATG